>NC_092873.1:405506920-405809951 GCF_028372415.1 Notamacropus eugenii
CTAGATACCACAGAAGTTGAAAAGAGGCACATTTAGCCTTGAGTTAAGGAAAAAGCAATTATTAAAGCTATCTAAGAAGAAATGGATTCCTCTTCACTTAAGGTCTTCAAACAAAAGCTAGATGATAACTTGTTGGGTACGATGTAGAGGAGAGTCTTGTTCAGTACAGTTGGGGACTGGATGACTTCGCAGGCTCTTTCTTTCAATTTCAAATCATCTTTTCTACTAAATCATAATGACTAGTTTCCAATCTGCCACCCCACCCAAACCCCCTCCCCAACCAATCACAACTTGTCTTCAAATTTTTTAAAGGTAGTCACGTGGAAGATGAATGCCCCATTCTGGGCAGAACTATGATCAACTGGTGGAAGGGCTTTCGAACAAAAGCTGCCAAAGATACAAATGAGGCAATTTAGGTAAGTTAAAAGAATGTTAATTGGTCTAGGAGAAAGAAGGGCATAGTCTGAGTTATAGCTTTTTTTAGGCAAATAACAACTTCTCAACTTCTTTATTCATAAAACAAGTGTAACAATACTTGTTTAAAATCACAAGAAAAATGTATAACTCAAACTTCTAAAGAAATATAAGCTCTTCATTATTTTTCAAAGTAGTGAGTTTCCTGTCAACAAAGGTGTTCAAGCAAAGGAAGGATTAGTATTTCTAAGTAATATTCTAAAAGACTTTGCTTTTATTGAAGGAAGGTTCAAATAAATTCTCTCTTAAAATTTGGGTCCCTCTCAAGTCTAAGACTTAGCTATAATCTGTCTTTTCAAATATAGTTATTTGTTTGATTTTTAAAAACTACAAGTTACGATCCTAGAAACCTTTACAGTTAACATGGTTCCCTCGAATTCTTTATTTCAAATTCCCTTTTACATATAAAGTGTTAACAAGGATATGATTTTGTGCCAAGAAAAAAGCTTGTGAAAATCATTGTTCTGTTTGCACCAATGGTCAAGATTAGGAAGCCTCAGGGGAAAAAAGGGTCAGTTTCAGTAGGTGGACAACCAATTTTATCTAGGCAATTTGTATACCTGCTTTTCCCACTAAAACATTTATATAATTATGGCTTGTTGATAGCCTACTCTTTCTCTGATCATAAGAAACTTTAGACAACAAAAGAAAAACAGACACATGATAGCAAAAAAAGTTTTATTTTTTTTAATGTGACAGTAGTGAAACAACGTAATCAGAAGGGATTGATCAACTAGATCACATTGTCCAGAATTAACATACTTCAACAATACTGAAAATATTCTTTATCTACCCTGGTCCCTCCAAAGAAGGTATAAATGAGAAAAGAGAAATAGTAAAGCAACAAACCAGAGCATGAAGACAAGTCCTTCACATGTGCTTCAGAATGACTGTGAGCTGAGCCTTAGAATTCAGGTGCTATACCACCATAGCTCCAGAGCTGGGGTGCTTAATGTTTATATCTGGTGAAGACCATGGAATCCTTCTCAGGATGTTATAAAATACAGAGAGGATTACAAAGGAAATCAACTCTATTGAAATACAATCATGAAAACAAAAGTATCTGTAATACTTGTAATCACCCTGGTCCCAGAGACAGGTGGGCACACTGTGGCTTTCTGATCCCTCACCACAAAACTCAGAAGCATGTAAAAAGGCTTTCATATACACCTGGTTTCACCATTCCTATACAGCAATAGCAGACTTTGCTTCTCCAGTAACCAGTGATTATTGCCAAGAAATTTAATCACCTACAAAGGCAGGGGATTAATGTGAAAGAGAACCTCCAACTACAGCTATCTAGTGTTCAGCCCATCTGGCTTGGGGAAGCCTATATATGTCTACAAGAAAAGGTGAAGGAAGACAAACAACAAGAACCACCTATCCTTTTCTAGTACTGTGCTGCCTATGCCTGCCCTCTGGGATAAGAGCATCATCAGCTGTAATGCCAAAGAACTCTCTCTCTAGATTCATCATCAACGTTAATAAAGTTTCTGTTCTTATGATGGCTAAGTTACAATGACCAACCATAAACTATTTCTATTAATAAGTAAGTCACAAACAAATATTTATGAATTTTACAAAATAAAATAAGACAGCTGTTATAGGTGGCCTCTTCTGGCTTGTGAACCACAGTCATTCCTGTGAATAAAGATTTATACATGAAAATTATGATAGCTATATAATGACGATCTTCAGTTTTCTTTTTTAAAAAACGTCAGATAACTTCCTATACTAAACGTTAGCTTTTTCTCATTCTGAAACATATATGAAAACTAAAATTCTGAACTTTTCAAGGGAAGCTGATCTAGATATTCAGATTTGGACACTAATATTTAATTAAGCTTTCCAAAATACTATTTATAAAAATTAGATTTTAAAAACTCAAAGAATGTTAAATATTACAAGTTTAACACTAATTGATTTGAAGATTAGCCAAGGAGCTGTGACAACTTGCTTTAAATCTTATCTTAATTCACAGCAGAGTTAAACAATACCTTTCCCCCCCAAAGATTAGGCCTTAATATTGAAACCTGTTAATACAAACTAAGTTGTAACAGGCACTGAAATAGGATGATGCTTTTAAAGTTTGTTTAAAACAATCTGCAACCCAAAATATCCAAAAGTCTCCAAATAGCTCCAAAAGATCTTTCATTTGCAGGCTTTTCATGGACTTGTGGGTTTTTGACTAGTTACAAAACTTCCATACGATAAAAAGTTTGTTTATGTATATGTAGCTTTAAGGTTTACAAAGTGCCTTAAATACATCACCTTATTTGATCCTCACACAACACTGTGAAACACATAGTGTAAGTATTAGCCAGGACAGAAAACTAAATCAGAGCTGGTAACCTACCCAAGTCCAACAACTACTACACAGCAGAGTCAAAATTTGAACCCAGATGCTCTAACTCTAAAACCTGTATTCCTACTATGACTTTCATCAAAAATTACTTCAAATGAATAGACGAGGAAAATACAAAACATATACCTAGATCTCAGTCTGTTAAGCCAGAAGTACCTCTGATATACTAGTTGTGTAATCTGAGCAAGGCACTTTGTTCCTCAATGAGTCAGAAATCCAAAACATTGCAACCTGAGGAGCAACCGACATGCACTTGCACGAGTTCTTCACCCAGGTTTCTTATCCAATGACATCCAAGGTCCCTCTCTTCCCTATCCCTAAGTGAGTATTTATTTAGTTGTTAAGGTGAAGGAGAGACTATTTGGGACAATAGAATTCTTTATTAAGGCAAATGAAATAATCTACTTAGGTTACATAACTTATTAATAATAAAATACTTTACCTACAAATATTTTTAGCTTCCAAAACTCCAATTTAGCTAAAGGAGATAATAAATATTCTGAGCTCTTTAGAACATAAAGTTAATAATTTATCATTGATGACTGGGGTATTACTATGAAGCAAACAATATTATGTTGGAAACACTGTAATGCTTCAATAAATTCCCCTCCCAAATGAATATTTATTGTCTCGAATGAGCTGATTTGGCTCACCGATTCACAATGGTAAGCAATTGCTTACACTGAATAGCTGTCATATTAATGAAAAAATTCTCTAGAGCAAAAGTTCTTTACTTTTTGTATCATGGACCTCCTTTGGCAGTACAGTAAAATTTACAGACCACTTCTCAGAAGGTTTTCAAATACTGACAGTTCTACCTTTATGTGAATGGACCATTTCTACAGACATCTACATAAAGCAATTTTTACATAATGCAGGACTTAGGGAAAGGAAGAAGAGAGAGAGGCAGGAAGGTGGCTGAGCACCTATGGAGGTAGGGAGAACAGAATGGAGAACAGAAGGTGGAACACAAGAGGGCCAGGGCTGGAGTCAGCCATATGGGGGTCTGGCTGGAAATGAGATGAACAACACAGAGGGCCCCAACACATGGGCAGGGTGAGGCAAAGGTCTCTTTTAGCACCGGAGGTCTCAAGATATGCTCCTGATTCGGCAGGCATGGTGCTTTCATTCTTCTACTTTCACTTGGAGGGTTTTATTTTTTTAGGCTTTTTTGGTGGGGGAAGGATTTTATGGGGGCAAGAGGTCACAGAGCCAAGGGGCAGGAGTGGGGAGAGAGAAGAGACAGACAGAGACAGATGGAGAAAGAAAGATAATAGTACTGTAAAGTTAACACGGTAGTTCTTTTGGAATGAGGATTTCTTTCAGAATTCTTTACATAGTCAAATTTGCTTAACATGAATTTATGTAGAACAAGAACTGTCTGTACATAAAATAAAGTACGAAGAACTATTGTTGACATTCAGTCACTTCAGTAGTGTCTGACTCTTTGTGAACCCATTTGGGGTTTTCTTGGCAAAGATATTGGAGTGGTGTGCCACTTCCTTCTCCAGCTTATTTTATGGATGAGGAAACTGAGGCAAACAGGGTCCCAAAGCTAGATTTGAACTCGGGTCTTCCTGTGCTCACCTAGCTGCCTCTTACATAGAATTATAAAGGAAATCAATTATATTATTTAAAATTTTTTTAAAACTTCATGGACCCCAGATTAAGCACACCTACTTTAGATTAAAAACAGTACTGATAAAATTTAAAAATAAAAACTATTGATAAAAATGTAAAATTCATTCAAGTTTTCACACATTAACCAAAAAATTTTTGCAAAGTTAAATTTAGATTTATTTCTTAGCTTTGCAGATCTAGGACCCTAACCAATATGAGAAAAATCAAGGATTTTAAATAAAAATTGTTTAAAATGTCTTTCAACTAAAATAAAAGTTAATGGGGAAAAAACACTTCCATTTTTTAAAAATGTTTAATAAGGGGACTCAAGTGTACTATTCTACTGAATTTTATTTGACCTCTCTATACTTTGCTGCATAATACCCAAGTTACAAGAACAATCTTGATTAAGGGTAGCTGGCCTCTTTAAAAAGGCAACTAGTTTGGGGGAAAAACAGAGCAGTAACTGTAACATAAATTGCTCTATCCCTAGGTAAAATTTCAGCAATTTGAATCATCCAGATATTTTTCTGTTTCTCTTTCCTTTTCCACACCTCTCATTTCACTATCAGGATTGCTAATTAGGAGTTTTAAGAAGGAGGGATAAAAAAAAAAACAAAACACCTTTAACTGATCATCTTTGAAGCTCAGCATTTTACTGCTGTCAGAAACACAGAATTTAAGAGTTATTAGGAAGCTCAGAGGCCAACTATATCCAAAACCAAATCTTTACATATCCCCAAAGTGGTCACCCAATCTATGCTTGCAATCAAGCTTGAAAAATTAAGAGAAGCATTCTACCTTTCCAAGTAGCCTATTTTCACTTATGCAAAGACTTTCTGTTATCAAGTCTAAAGTTGTGTCTCTCTACAACTTCCAGGCCCACTGTTCCTGCTTTTGCCTTCTGTGATAAAACAGAACCAACCTAACATACCTCTTCTGGCATGAAAACCTTTCAAATGACTGGATACTGCTAACATCTCCTTACACAAAACTTTAGTTTTCTAGGATAAATAAACACTCCTTCCCAACCCCAGTTTCTTCAATGTATCCTCATAAATGACATGGACAACCACCCTGGTTGCCCTATCTATACATACTCCTACTTCCTAAACTGTGGTACCCAGAATTGAAAACAATATTCCAGATGTGGTCTGACCACTGAGGAAGAACACAGAACTATCACTTTCTTATTCCTAGAAAATAGACTCCTCAATATAACCCAGGACATCAATAGCATTTTTGGTTGCCACATCACAATTAATTCATATTGAGCTTAGAGACTCCAATATCTCCTTACCTTTTTTTTAAGATAGATATAGTAGATATTGTAAGGTAGATACAGCAGCCTAAGAAATCTTATAAAATTTTACTTTTTGTATAGTGATATCTGGAAATAGTTTGATTCCTTTCCAGTCCTATAATTCCAGAAAGTATTTCAAATGATTTGAAGGAAAGAGGTATTTGACAACCTTCACTCTATGAACAACCAACAAGGCAAATTGATCTATAACAAGTTAAATCAATAAGCATTTGCATTTGTTAAGTGCTTCTTGTGTTCCAGGCACTGTGCTGAGGGAGGGGTAAAATGAAAAGCCAAAAAAACCCCAAAACAATCCCTGATCTCATTTTTGGCATTTGAAGGGTTTAAAACAGCATCAGTGGGGGAAAAGCAGTAGATAAGGATAGAGTAGAAATAGCTGAAATGCAGTTAGGGATTCAGCTGAGATTATGTAACATAAAATTTGTTTGAAATCAAAATTTCATGACTTTCTCAAATGATTTTCCAACAGTTTGGGAGGAGTAGCAAAAATATCAGACGACAGAAGTTACCCAGAACTGATATTACAAGTGCTATATATGGGATATCTCAAGTGTTACTTGGGAGATGATACAAAAGTATCTTTGATAAGCAACAAATTGTATGCAAATGTTTTGAAAAGGGTTCTCTTAAGTTAATTTAAAGATGTTCCTGTCTTTTGCTTAACCTCTGTAGTCCACAATAGTTAAAATTTACTTCAGTCTTTATCAAACGATCATAAATTTCATAGGATTTTTTATATTGGGACTTTGAATAACCCATGCTAGTCTTATAACCTACTACCAATGATAATCAAGAGTTAGATATTTAAAATAATACCAGACATAGCATGAAGGTTAAAAGAGGTTCCAGTTATAAAAGAAAACAAATTATCACTAAGTGCTTTTAAACAATTAATTCCTTAAATAACATGAACAAAATTAAATGCAATAATGCTCCACTTACCAATATGAGCTCTGTCAGAAATTATAAGCCGTTTTTCCCAACCTTCAAGACCTAGAGGCAACAAAAAAAGAGGAAAAAGTCAGACTTAGATCAAATATTTGTTTTATAAGGTTGTTTTAAAAAGTTGAATGAAGTTTCTCCCTACCAAGCCCAAGACTGTGCTTTTAAAGTTTCCCCTTAAAAGAGTTCCCCAAATAGCCTATGAAATGTAGAATGATGCAGCTATTAATGAATATTAGTGCTCACCTAGAACTGTTTTATTTTATAGATAAGTTATTTTATAGATAACTAAGATTTGAAAGCAACTCCAAACCCCTACCCTAGCAACTAACATCAGAAAGTAGACATGAACTATGAAGGGAGGTAAATTTTCTGAACTCTTAAGAAATGTCTTTTTTTCCCTAACAGGTGCTTAAAGGAGTGACTCCTTTAGAGTGAATGACTTTTAGATATTATGAGTTCATATTCACACAAATTACAATTGTTTCTGAGAATACTTATTTCAATGTTGCCAATGTGAAAACCACTTTTTGGAGTCCTTCTCCCTTCTCCTCCCCTAAACCCCACATACACAATTATACCAGTCTGTTCATATTTCATTGTGGAGGCTGGGTTAAACATTTTCACCAGTGGCAAGAGTTAGGAAAACAGCCTACCCTTCCAGACTATCTGACAGCTTCCAACCCAACAAGTATTTATTTTTAAAATATCTACTTTATGTAAAGCACAGTGTGCTAAGTAACAGGGATACAAAAGGCAGTTGCTGCTCTCAATGGGCTTTATGTTCTACTACTTCTTGGCGGTGAGAGGTGGGGAAGCTAGACAACAACATAATAATTTTTAAGAAGTAATAAGAAGGGAGAATCAGAAAAGGTGTTTTCTAGAAGTTAGGATATTGCTTGAGTCTTGAAACAATCAATACACCCCAAGGGCTCATGTGCTATTGGGGAAGACAAACTAGACACAAAAAAAATCAAGAGAATAAATACAATGCAATAAATGCAAATAAACATAAGGTTACTAATTAAATAATAGGTAGTTAGGGAAGTATCCCTCTATTTGGGAGGTAATAGCACAGTGTGAAATGCTACTGGCTCCGGAATAGTAACATCTGGGGTCAAAACCTGCCCCTGATAATTACTTCCTATATATGACTTGGGCAAGTCACTTAAACCTCCCGAGGACTCAAATTTCTTTGTAATACTACCTTTGTTCAATTTGTTTACTGCAGGCTAATACCCCCAACAAACGGTCTTGGTTTATGACTAAACTCCATGACTCTCAATGACTTCCTAATTGCTAATATGTTGGCCCAATAGCTTTTTCTCACTCCTGATCCTTCTGTTCCTCTGTTTAATTTTTGAGACTGATGATCATTCCTCCATACTTTCCTTTCCTAAAATATCATCTATCCTTAGTTGGACTGGTTCTCAGAAAACAATCTACTGCCAAACTTTTCTTAAAGGACTGGCCACAGCTGATGCTCAGCTGGCATAACCTTTGAGAATACAAGGTTACACCATGCATCTGTGATGAAATATCTGAGGACTTTATGAATCTATGTGTATGATTTCTTTCCCCTACAAGATACATCTTCTCATGCTATAATATCTCAATTTCTGTAATCTTATCATTGGTTATTATTTTAAGCAGGACAAGTTTAAGATACTAATAACTTAAAAGCATTTTAAATGAGATAACCAATCTTTATTTTACAATTTATACTATAGTTATATTTCAAATAATGCATAAGATGCTGTCAAATTCACCCAGCACTTTATCTTGAAAAAAACCTTTTATAAAGTTTATTACAGATCTAATTCTTACCTTTTCCCTTTTGCACATTTTTCTCTGCTTCTTCAAATAATCCTGGTAGGTGAATTACTACACCATTTCCTGAAAGAACAAAAACACTTAAACTACAACTCAATCTCAGCTGCATTTTTTTAAGTAGAATAAACTGATTATCTAGAATGATAGTGGAATGAGTTATATAAGTTAGCCAAATATTCTGGTTATGAATATTACATATACCTTTTATAAATTATCAATTTTCAAACAATTGGAATGTACTTAAATATACTCAAAGCTGAAATTATACTAAAGAAGAATTAACTGCTACTTGTTAATACTTCCCTTCCATTAATTCCTCATGGAAAAGTAACGTAGCTATGTATTTCAGATGAATTAATAGATGTTTATCAACAGTTGGGTTGATGGTGAATTTTTAGTAGGACTCTGAAGAAGAAATGTCAAGGTCTGGTAGAGGATGGAAAAAAAGACATTCTAGGCTATACAGCTTGAGTCTAATGGCCTTGATCTCAGAATGTCATAAAGAGGTAGGACATAGTAACAAGAGAAAAGAAGGGAGGAAAATTAAAAGATTTCTCAAAATCTGATTCATAAGACCACGGCAACGTAAAAAAGAAATCTTATGATATGGTAAAGTTATAACAAGCAAGCAAAACCTCATAACAGGCTGACCCAACTGATACATTGATTTCCTAAATGTTCAATTGCAAGGATTCCTCTTATCTTTTCCACTTAAAAGAACCTCTCCAAAAAGCTTCTCTTCCCCCACTCCACCCCCCTTTTCTTCCCCATTTAGAAAACCTGGCTATTGCAAATAAAGTCTTCAGCATAAATTCTTCTAAAGTGACCTCTGAACAAGTCACTTAACCTTTCTGGGTAGAGTTCTCATCTATATACCTATAAGGGGTTTGGACTAAATTTTCTTGCAGTATTTTCCCCTTAACTTGACAGTTCTGGAAATTGGCAATAATATTCCTTGGTGTTTTCAGTTTGGGATCTCTTTAAGGAGGTGACTGGTGGATTCTTTCAATGACTATTTTGCCCTCTGGATCTAGGATCTCAGGGTAGTTTTCCTTGATGATTTCTTGGAAGATACTGTCCAAGCTCTTTTTTCCTTCATGGCTTTCCGGTAAACCAATAATTCTTAGATTTTCTCTCCTGGATCTACATTCCAGATCAGTTGTTTTTCCAATGAGATATTTTAAAAACATTTTCTTCTATTTTTTCATTCTTTAGAATCTATTTGACTGATTCTTGATATCTAATAGAGTCATTGGCTTCTACTTGCCCAATTCTAATTTTTAATAGATTGCTTTCTTCAGTAACTTTTGCATCTGCTTTTCCATTTGCCCAATTGTTCCTTTTAAGGAGTTATTTTCTCCAATTAGGTTTTGTATTTGTTTTCCATTTGTCCAATTTTCCTTTTTAAGGAGCAATTCTCTTCAGTGAATTCTTTTTTCATATTTTTAAAATCATTGGCTAATTTTTCTTCCACTACTCTAATCTGGCTTTTAAAATCCTTCTTGAGCTCTTCCAAGAACGCTCTTTGGGCTTGAGATTAGTTCATATTCTCTTCTGAAGTTTCAGATGAGAGTACAGTCTCAATGCTAACCTCTTCGGTATTGTGCTTTGGTCCTTGTCCCCATAGTAAGATTGCATGGTCTTTTCTTTTCTGGTTTGCTTCCTGCTCATGATGATTGCCTTTTTTCTGGCTTTTAAAGTGGATCTCTGCTTCTGGGGTATAAAGGACTCTGTTCCATGGTTCTTGTTCTTGGAATTTGAGGATTTGTGTATTGTGGCCTCTGGTTCTTTCAGCTAGAAGCTAAAAATGCTTCAGCTTACCTGGCGCTGAGCTGGCTGGTGTGCCAGAGCAGAGGCCAGGTGAAGTCTTTCTGAGTTTCCCCGGAGTTATCCTGGAGCTCACTGCATGAGGTATGGGGGAGGGGTGGTCTGGCTGCAGGAGATCTCCTCTCCTGAACTAGAGCACAGGCAGGCTCAGTGGTTGGTGAGCACTTACAGGCTCCACTCCCCCCTGACCTCCTCCCAGTTACCTGAGGTGGAGTTGTCTGGGACAGCTGCAGGCCTACATGGGCCCCCTTCAGCCACAGCAAGAGGGACCCTCCCCACTTTGCAACTTTCCTAGCCTCACAGGCTAAGAGACTGTTAACTCCTTCGGCTAATCCCACTATTCCAGGATCTTTCCTGGGGAAATATTCTCTGGGTTTTTCAAGGTCAACAAGGAGAAGGGGACAGCATTTACAGATCACTCCGCCATCTTGGCTCCCAGAAGTTCAAATAGGCGATTTACGACATTTAATCTGTGGGCTGGTAGTCTCAGGAGCAGCTGCTGCTATTACCTGGGGTTCTACACTTCTCTCTCACTCAGTTCCACTGGACTCTATCCTGGGCTGATATGTTTGAGGATCCGTTCAGCTGCTTCCAACCTGGTGGGGTACACACTGGTACAGCCTGTGTACTCTGCACTCCTCCAGCCCCATGCAACAGATCCTTCCCATCGCCCTTCCAGGCTGTCCTGGGCTGGAAAGCTGCCACACTCTTTCTCCTAGTGGATTCTGACTCTCTAAAATTTGTTCAGATTCTCTTTTTAGAGGTATCTGAAGGGGTTTGTCCTAGAGCAGTGAGTACTTGCTCCCACTCTGCCATCTTGGCTCCCCTAAATTTTCCTTAAGGTTCATTTCTACTCTAAAATTTTATGATTCCTACACCCTTTCTGGTATCACAAGAATGAATTAATTTATTGACAATGATTACAATCAGGCACGAACAGCATTCCAAAGGTACTATTCATGATCTTGATGAAAATAATGACACTAAAAGAGACTAAGGGAACAAAATTAGATCTCGACTTGATGATCAGTATCGTGATCAAATACTACAAGGGATCAAAAGACAAGTACAGAATCATTTTTCTGAGCATTCCAAGTAGAAAATTAACCATCCAAATGTTAAGACAACACAACATATTTACCAATAAATGCAGTGACATTTGGATTGATGATCCCACTTGGTAAGAGATGAAAGTCATACTCCACAGAATCCACAACAACTGTATGGCCAGCATTGTTTCCTCCCTGAAATGTACATTTTAATAGGAATTATTTTACTGATCCTGAAAATGAAATCTGTTATAAACACTTTGCTTAAATAAAGCATTTCCCAAATATCCAATACCCCACAACTCCTACAACATACGTTCCCAAAAAAGTTAAACCAAAATTCCCTAACACAGCAATTACAATTGATACATGTTTGCTCCTTACTATTAACATAAAGAATATAAACATTAACAATTTAGAATAGCTGTGTTTCCTTTCCACTGTAGTTGACCAGAGTTTCACTTTTTCCAGATTGTTTTCATTTATGTTTTTGTATATATTATTGTGACATTACTTTCTTTACTCTTTTAACATATTTCATCTTCTTTATGTCTCTGAATCCTTCATATTTTATGTCCCTTAAGAAAATATGCCATTACCTTCATATACTATAATGTGTTTAGCTACTTCCCAATTGTGGGGGCACAGTTTGTTTCCAGCTATCCATAATTACAAACAATACTACTATGAATATTTTTACATATGTCACTTTGGGAGAGGTAGCTTATCATTCTTAGGAGTACTGGCCCATTCGGGTAAGTGGATGAAAATGTATAAAACATATAGTAACTCCTGCACACTTCCAAATGGTTTTCCAGCTCCACCAACATTGAATTAAAATGTCTGTCTTCTCAGAATATTTCCAATATTATTTTTTTCCATCTTTGCCAATTTGATGGGAATGAAGCTATTTTAGTGAGCATTTCTGATTAGTAATTCTGAATACTTGTTCTGTTCTTCTGAAGGCTGCTCACATCTTTTGAACATTAAAACAATTAAAAATTAATGATGGATACCATGATACCTTCTGTCCAGTTGGGAGTTCAAAGTTTTGGAACCACAGCAAAGTTATTAAATGTAAATAATTCAGATTTATAAAACCTACCTCTACCTGCCTTTAAAAAAAAATCCTAATCCCAACTACTTACTAGCAAATGGAAAAGAGCTTTCCAGTCTTCTTACTTCCCTTCATGTACTCTGCAATCCCATGACACTGGCCTCCTTATTCCTTCCACACAAAACTCTCTTCTCCTGCTTCTGAACTTTTTTTTTCATTTGCCTATTCCCATGGCTGAAACTCTCTCCCACCTCCTCATCTCTGCCTTCTAGTTAACCTGGCTTCCTTTGAGTTTCGACTAAATTCTCTTCTTCTCTAAGAAGCTTATCCATAATCTTTACATAAAGTAAACATTAACAATTTAGAATAACTTTGTTTTCTTTCCACTGTAGTTGACTGGAGTTTCACTTTCTCCAGATTGTCTCTGAGACTGTCCTCAATTTATACAATATATATGTATGTATGTCATTTGTACATAGTTGTTTGGAAGTTTTCTCACCCATTAGACTGTGAGTTCCTTGAAAAGAGGGAACAGTTTTTACATTTCTTTATAACTTCAGAAGTTACCTGTCACATAGTAGGCACCTAATATGTTAGTATGGTTGACTGAAATGTCTCCAAGGATTATAGGATATAAGGATTTGAAGAAACCTCAGGTCACCTTATTCAACCTGAACAAGGCAAAAAAAAACAAAAAAACAAAACAACCTTCTATAAAATCCAGTAAAGTGGCATCTACCCTGTGCCTGAAAAATTTCAAAGAAGGAATTCCATTAGCCCGTGAAGGGTTCAATTCCATGTATGGATAGTTCTAATTATTAGAAAGTTTTTATTTAAATCAAGCCTAAATCTGCCTCTCTGAAACATCAGTCCACTGCTCCTAGTTTTGCCCTGTGTGGCAAAAATGATAATAATTTTGAAACCTTTCATACAATCCTTCCATACAAGTACTTGAAGTAGGCCAGTATGTTCCTTCAAAGCCTTCTTTCCTCCAAGCTAAACATCTCTACTTCCTTCAACCAATCCTAACATAGCATATTTTATTCTTTGTACGTTACTGATTACCGTCTCCCTGTTTGGCTTTCTGAAAATAACATGGCCTTACCAGGACAAAATAGGGAGTTACTACCACCCTTGAACTAGATGCTATGCCTCTCAAAGCAGAACAGACATTAGCCTTTTGGGCAGGCACATAATTTTTTCACCCATTGAACTCTGGGTTCATTACATATGATCTCTGATAAGTAGCACGGATTCCCTCCCTTTTTGCTCTACATTCTAAGTATCCTCTTTACATTACTTCCTTGTCTGATCCTTAAGGGGGAATGGAAATTAAAGAAATGACCAACTGGACTTACTAGAATTGTGGTTGATAACTATCAGATTAGGACATGGGTCAGGAAGAACTCACTGGTTAGAAACAAAAAGAGAATTCCAAAAGAATGGCAGGTATAACATCATACCTATCAGATTGGCTTAACATGACAAAACAGGAAAATGATAAATGTTGGAGATGTGGGAAAGTTAGAACACTAATTCATTGTTGGTGGAGCTATGAGTTGATCCAACCACTCTGAAGAGCAATTTGGACTATGCCCAAAGGGCTATAAAAATGTGCATACCCTCTGATCCGGCAATACGGCTTTTAGGGCTGTATCCCAAAAAGATCATAAAAATGGGGAAAGGACCCACATGTATGAAGATATTTATAGCAGCTCTTTTTGTGGTGACCAAGAACTGAATGCCCATCAATTGTGGAATGGCTGAACAAATTGTGGTATATGAATGTAATGGAATACACTGTGCTATAAGAAATGACAAACAGAAATCAGGGGGATGCCCATCAATTGGGGAATGACTTGTGGTATATGAATGTATTGTGCTATAAGAAATGATGAGCAGGAAGACTTCAGAGAGGCCTGGAAGGACTTATATGAACTGATGCTGAGTTATAGCAACAATCACAGTGTATGAGTAATTTTTCTGATAGACTTAGCCCTTCACAGCAATGCAAGGACCTAAAAAATTCCCAATGGATTCATGAGGTAAAATGCCTTCCACATCCAGAGAAAGAACTATAGAACTGGATCACAGAATGAAGCAGACCATTTTCTCTTGTGTTATGTTTTGTTTTGTTTTTCATGGCTTCTTCCATCCATTTTAATTCTTCTATGCAACATGACTAATGTGAAAATGTGTTTAATAGGAATGTATGTACAGAACCCATATAAAATTGCATGCTATCTTGGGGAGGGAGGAGGAGAAAATCTGGAACTTAAGGAAGTGATTGTTGAAAATGAAAACAAATAAATTAATAAATTGGGGGAGGGGGGATGGCAGGCATACCTGAGTTTCCAAGGTATTCATAATAGTACAAACAGACAATGTTGCAAAAGATGGAGAGAATATTTTATCAACTGGAGGGGCAATTAAATTACATCTTCAGAGAATCACAATGTGTATACAGACAAACCATTTATCCTATCAGCAATTAATAAAAGCTTCCAGGTCACTTAAAATGGTTAAAAAAGTTACAGTAAATTCCACGTGCCAAAATCTAAGGGTTGGTCCAAAAGTGTACATAAGATATACATCCATCTGATTCAATTTGCCCTAATGAATGGCTCAAGTGGTGAACTGTGCTTGGAGCCAGGCCTCAGACACTTACTTGCTGTGTGATCCTGGGCAAGTCACTTAACCCCTATTTACCTCAGTTAATCATCTGTAAAATAGGGACACAATGGAAAACCACTCCAGTAGCTTTGCCCAGAAAACCCCAAAGGGGATCACTGAGTTGGACGCAACTGAAACAACAATAAAAAATCCCTAATTTCCAACTCGGACCGCCTGTTATTAAAATCTTATCCCTTTAGTTCTACATACAATCTCTCATTTTTTGTCTTTGTATCTCCACTACACAGATAGAATGCACAGAACATGAGTGGTTAATAAATTCTTGCAGATTGATAATACACATACACTTTATAAATAAAAGGGATCTTGAGGTTCTAAGTCAACTGGTTCATTTAAAAAACACAAAAACTAAAACCCAGAAATTCTTAGTGACTTTTAACAAGGTCACAAAGCTAAGACTCAAACTCAGGTCTTCTGAATTCGTATCCAACATTTGTAACACTTTGTACAGCAGTCATACAATAGTTTTAATTTTTCATGCTAAATTTAATGTCAGCACTAAAGAAATTATGTCTCATACCTGATAGGCCCAGAACAATGCCTTATATGTAGTAAGTGCTCAATAACACTACCTTGAATGTTTGTGATCAAGAGCTCCATCTAATAACAAAAGGTTACCTTCAAATACTTAGTAAAGTATACCATGTGGCTATTTGGAAAATATTTGTTGACCTGTACATATTTATTTCAGAATATCAGTATTAGTAATGGTAACAGTACCAATAGCAATAGATAATAGATCACATGTATGTGTGTATTATATGTGTATAATTATGTGTGTATAATACACACATACACACACATACTCTAAAGCATAATAAACATGAAGAGAAATAAATTATCTAAAGAATTATGTTACCAAGAATCCAATTCTGTAACATAGAAGAATCACAGCATGTGGTTTATTTTTCCTGCTCTCAAAGAAAGACTGAGGTAAATTGCAGTAGTTCAAGAGTTTATATTATAGATCAGGTTCAAAGTTCATAAGAATTTATTAATCCCCTACTTAATCTTAAATTCAGGCCTATAAGAAGCTCACAATCTAATGGGAGACAACAAGCAAACAAATATGTCCTAATAAGCTATACATAGGAAAAAAATGAGAAATAATTAATAAAGGGAAGACACTATAATTAAGGAAGTTTCAGGAAAGGATTCTTATAGAGAATGGGATTTTAGTTAGGACTTGACAGAAGCCAGGAAAGTCAGGAGGTTCTGATGAGGGGGGAGAGCATTTCAGGAATGGGAGACAGTCAGCAAAACTTGGAAGAGCTGAAAGATTTTGTGACTTGTTTGAGGAATGTCAAGGAAGCCAGAGTGGTAGGGAACAAGATACAAAAAAGAATGGAAAAGTGGGGGGGCAAGAATGCTAGGCTGTGAAGGACTCTGAAATATAGAGAAATTTGTATTTGATTCTAGAAGGGATTCGGAGCCACTAGAGTTTTCTGGGGTAACCAATGCTAGGAAATGCAATTAGAAGGACCACATCTTAGGATGAAACTAGGTCTTAGGAAGTACAAGAAGATGGAAGGAATAAAAAAGAAAAAAGTTTAAGATAAAAAGCAAGTTTCTTAACTATGGAGCAGACATTTCAAACAACAGAATGGTTAGATGTGGAGTGGCATGTGGTTAGACAGGTTGAGGAGAATGGAACGGGCATAAGAGAATAAGAAGTGAAAGGATGAGAAATGGCATTTGTATGATCCCAGCCAGGGGTTTGGAATGACTGGGATGGGAAGATTATGACAGAGTAGAATACTAACCTTTGAGAAAAAAAGATTCATGCACATTTTCAGTGACTGAGAAGAAATCCAGGGAGGAAGGAAAATGATTAGACTGTCTTCCCTCAATGATCAACCTTGTGACAGTAGTTGAACTCCTCTGTTGAGTCCTTTGAGGTGAAAGAGGCTCACATCAACACAGGAATAAGCAGATGAAGACACACAGCCTAGAGGAGTGGACAGGAAGCAGGAACTGGCAATTTAAGGTAGATCTGCTCGGGAAATACCCTCAGGAACACTGGAGGTGGTTTGGGGGAAAGACAAAAGCTAGAGGTCCTGAGGCCAAGATACAAGATTAAGGCATCCTAGGAAGTTAGGAACAAGGAAGTCAAAGGAGAATGGCTGAATTGGGGCTGATACAGAGATGAAGGCAGAAGGCATAGATAGACAGGCTAAATTCAGGACATCTTGAAATGTCTCAGGGGGAAGGCTGTACAGGCTAGCCAGGACTGGATCCCTATGAAGCAGTACTCATTGGGAAGTTGCAGAAGCAAAACAGAAGCCACAGGTGCCTGGTTCAGACTGGACCCAGTGAAATAGGCCTCCCTGGGAAGATCCAGAGACAAAAACAAGGGGCACTCTTTCACAAAAGCCTTAGATACCAAGCTTCATTTTACTCCCCACTCTAAGTAGATTTCTTCCATAGCTTGTTCTGTTCACTGTCTTGGCCTTGCCTCTCCCTCAAAGAAATATTTCAAGAACATTCATCTATACTAGCACTGTACTATCTGTTAAGTTTGACTTTGGCAATTAAAAAAAGGTAAGCTTAGTCACTTCACAGTTGTCTATATCTTCTTGGAAGTTCCCTTCAAACCCTAACCAGCTGTTCTGTCAGTTTGACGAGACCTTGAATCTGTGTACTAAGAATTCCCAGATGAAAAAACTCCCTCTACCAATGGAGGTTGAGACCTTCTCTACAACTTAAGAGAGTTAGAAAGGTGCTTTAAGCAATGGAGCCTAAGTGACTTTAACTCAGGTCTTCCTGTCTACCAGCTCAGTACTCTATTTACTATACCACCCTAGTTCTTACTATTAATAACTTATTAACTCATTAATAGTAAAATTTACCAAATAACTAGTATAGGGGGGAAAGGAGATTTTTTTTCAAAAAAGGAAAGGGATGGATGTGATTTATAATGGAGGTAAAGAAGATAGGATTTGTCAACGGACCAGATAGGAGGTGGGGGTGGAGAAAAGAGGGAAATACCAAAGGAGTGAACCTCAGAGAACATCTAAGATTAAAAGGTTCTGTCAATCATTTTCCCCATAAGTCCTTTTTATTATTTAACAACATAACCTTAAAACTGAAGGTAAGCCTGGTTTTCATATTTGTATTATAAGCAGTGGAAAGTGCCTGACTATGGAGAAGCTGGCTCCAAAATCCTGCCTCTGATACTACTAACTGTGGCATGCTACCTGTGTGATCTTAAGTAAGCCTCCATATTCTTGTGCTTCAGTTTTTTCATCTTTAAAACAAGGGGATTCATCTATATGACTTCTAAGGTCTTTTCCAGTTTTAGATCTATGATCTATGAAGCTAGCACATAATAGGTGTTTGTAGACTGAAATGAATCCCTGTGGAAAGAAAGAGGGAAGAAAGGAAAGAGGGAAGGAATGAAATACTCTTAAACTAAGTACTGCATTTGTCAAACTGATCCAGCTAAAGCTTTTTAAAAAGTACAATAGTCTATACTTTCTTACCTAACATCAGGTTCAACTCCAAACCAGTGTTTGAAACAGGCAAATCCAAATGCCTTTTCTCTCAGAATACCACAAAAGCATTCCCTTATAACAAAAGGGAACTAAGCAAAACCAACCAACACTAATGTAGTGTGATGGCAAACTCCGTTAGGCAGCTAGGAGAAGGAGGGTACATTTCTTCACTGCTTCTCCAAGGCCAAGATTGGCCCACACAACTGTAGTTTGTGGCTTTTTGTGTGTGTGCCTTTCATTTTTTTTAAAAAAAGAGGCCATTCTTTGCCTCTTCTTATTTAGCCTTATTCTTACTTAGCCTTAATCATGAATGGATACTGCCTGAGTAAAATTGAGACCTGTTAAACACCTTAGCTTGAAAAGGCCAAGATGGCCCACTGCATTCTGGGCCATCTCTGGTTGTCCTGATCTATATCTTGCCACTAGATCCAGATGGCTCTGGAGGTGAAAGTGAGGTTGATGATTCTGCACAGCCCTACCTCACTTAAATTCAATTCACTACATGTCATGGCGTCATTTCTCTGATGCCATGGTCCTCTTCAAGAATAAAGGACAAACAGCAAGCCTTTCATGTATATTAATGTAGTTGCTATTTTTCTGATTCTGCTTACTTCACTCTGCATCAGGGTTTACAAGTTTTTGTACATCAGTCAGTCAATAAGCATATACCAAGTGTCTGCTACTGCAAGGCACCACGCTAAGTAATGGGGATATAAAGTGAAAGCAAAAGACAGTTGCAGCCCATGAGGTACTAACAAATCTAATGAGGGAGACAACACACAAACAACTCTGTACAAACAAGCTAAATACAAGACAAGTACGAAATTAGCAGCAGAAGGAAAGTATTAGTATTAAAGAGTGATTGGGAAAGGATTCCTGTAGAAGGTAAGTTTTTAGCTGGGACTTGAAGGAAGCCAAAGAAGCCAAAAAGTGGGAATGAGGAAGGAAAGCATTCCAGGCACAGGGGACAACCAGTAAAAAAACCTCCCAGAATCAAGAGATGAAAGTGTCTTATTCAGGGGAAAAGCAAAGAAGCCAATGTCAGGGATGGAAGAGCATATGGAGAGCAGTGTAAAAAGTTAGAAGACTGGAAAGGTAGAGGGATGATCACCAATGATATAAAGGGCTTTTGAATGCTAAAGGATTTTATATTTGCTCCTGGAGACAATAAGGAGCCACTGGAGATTACTGAGTAGAGGGTTGTCATTTCTTACAACACAAAAGTTTTCTATTGCTTTCATATATCACAACTTATTCAGCCATTTTCTATTTTGTTTCCAGCTTTTTACTACCAAAAAAAGTTCTACTATTAATATTTTGGTACACATGAAATCTTTCTTCTGGAATGTGGCACCTTGGGAAGGGGGTTAACCCAGCAGCATGTTGTCAGGGTCAAAAGAATTCCAAATTGCTTTCCAGAATGGCTGGACTAATTCACATATCTTCCAACAGCTTTTTTTTTTTTTTTTTGCAGTATTTCACACTGCTGACCACTTCCTTCCTCATTCCTCTAGGGCTCTAACTTCTTCCTTAAGTTTCCTTCTTTGAACCCCACCCCCACTTACTGTATTTTTCCTAAAACTCTAGCAGGGGTAGAGAACCTGCAGCCTCAAGGTCACATGTAGCCCCTCTAGGTCCTCAAGTATGGCCCTTTAACTGAATCCAAACTTCACAAGACAAAACCCCTTAACAAAAGGATTTGTTCTGTAAAACTTGGGACTCAATCAAAAGGCTGCACCCAAGGATCTAGAAAGCCACATGAGGCCTTGAGGCTGCAGGTTCCCCACCACTGCTAGATTCTCTTCAAGCTCCTTCTGAAGGGAAGAGGGGAAAAAAAAAAAAACATCATGTTTAAGATTATATACTCAAAAAACTCCAAACTCAACATGTTCAAAATTACTCATTCTATCCTCTAAATCTGCTCCTCCTCACTTCGATATTATTTTGAATCAGATCACCAATTCTCTTGGTCACCCAGATTCAAAATATTTGTTATCTCCTTCACTCTTCTCTACAATCTTTCTCAATCATTCTTTTTTTCTTTCTACCCCCTCCTTTCTCCTTCCCTTCCATTCTCTTTGTAACCAGCCTAGTCCAGGCTTTCATAAATTCTTGACTACACAACATTAGGGAAGCTAACCAGATGGTGCAGTAGATAGTGGTTCACTGGATTTGGAGCCAAGAAGATAATGAGTTCAAATCTGGCCTCAGACACACACTAACTGTGTGACCCGTGGCTAATCCCTTAACTCCTATTTGCCTCAGTTCCTCATCTGTAAAATGGGGATACATTGAGAAGGAAATGGCATATCACTCCAGTATCTTTACCAAGAAAACCCCATGGACAACAAGTCCAGGAGTTCATGCAGAATCTGGCATGTCTCCTTTCTAGTCTCACTCCCCTACAATTTTCTACTGCACAACTCTCAAATGATCAAAATTTTTCAACAAGTTCCTCATCCTGACTTAAGGAAAACAATATCTAAACCCCTTAAGGAAGCATCCAAGGCCCTCCATAATCTGGCTTCAACTTACCTTTCCAAACTTTTCATATTACTCCATGCTTTGTTGAAAACCTCTTTCAAGCTTTCCCACCTCTTCAACATTTACTTCAGTTTTATCCACAGATTCCTAACACCCCTCCCCCCAAGTCTAACTGCTGAAATTCTACTCCTTCGAAACCAACCACAAACACTTGCTTTCTCTGGTCAAACACAAATGCTGCCTTTTCTTGAAGGGGCTTGTCTTTCCCTTACTTAGAATTCTCACAATATTTTGAATTTGTCTCTCATCCATTTAGCATCTATTTTGCTTAAGTTATTTGATTTTTGTAAAATCAAAGAATACTTGATAACATCCTTGTGGGAAGAATTAGTCATATTTACCTTTCTTTATATTCCCCTTAAGACTCCTCAAAGGCACTTTTATCCTGTATCCACCCACGTGGACTTTTCTCCCAGGTCCCTATTTATACCTGCTCATTTTGTGCTACTCTTGTCCACATATTGCAACACGTGCTTCACAGGGGATGGGGGTCTTCCTTTTATCTCTCCATAATGCCTACTATATATGAGTGGAACACATGGCCATCTATCTACTGCTTACTTTTTAAAAATCTCCCCATTTAAGAAAAAAAAGTCATATACGAATATCATTGAAAATTTTTGAATCCTTCATTTCTTTCAAAGGTCATTCCAAGTATCATCTTCCAGCATAAAGTCTTTCCTGATCCCCCTCAACTATCAGTGCTTCCCCTCTTTCTCAAAGTCCCTTGTCTACACATAAATATATAGGTTGTCTCCACAGATAGGCTGTGAACTCCTGGAGTGCAAAGACTGTTTGACTTTTGTCTTCGTATTCTTTACCTTTGTACTGGTTTATGTGCCACAGTGCACAATTTAATACTTACTGAATGAATATAAAAACTAAGATATGGGCATTTGAGTAAATCAAAGTAAACCTAACCCTCACACCACCCTGATCCTTAAGGGGAAAACTTAACAACACAATATACCAAGGCTTATCTCAATACAGGTCACATTCTGATATAACCAATTATTAAATTCTGTTATATGACTTGAGAAGTCCAGTTAATTTTAAGTGTATGGTCTGTGACTCTGAATTAAATTCATCTAGCTTGTCTCAAGTTCACTACAATTTAAGTCCACTATATATGTTCACTAAATTGAAGTAGATAAGTGACCAAATATCACTAATATTAGATAACATCCTAGTCAAGTAACATTTTTAAAAACCAATTTTCTGTCCAAGATACTGATACACAGAAAAAAAAAAAAAACCTAAAGGAAATGGCAACTTTTTTGAGCCTCTGAGATGAACCCAGGTCAAGATAAACACCTGAGAACTTGAATATCAGGGGGAAGCACCTAAATACAATATTAAATCACATTTTAAAATGTAAAATGTACAACTAAAAAATTCCCCATTATTCCTTTTCTTGCTCTGTAGGGGCTTCGACACATCCAGATAGCTAGGGTCCGATTCAACTAAGGGAAAAAAATGACTGTTCATTCATTTTGTTCTTTTAACTAGAGAGATGTGCTTCTGTCAGCTACAGTTAAGAGAACTCTTAACTTACCTATGATTTCTAAAAATTCTAGAAAATTGTTGTCTGAGACACATAAAGGTTTTCAACTAATTTGCTAGAAGACACAGGTATTAAACACATCCTAGAATATAAACTACTCTCATAGCTTTCAACTTCTTGCACCAGAAAACTTGCCTTCTCTCAAAAGATACTATCCTTAGCCTCTCCAGTCCTATGCATCTTCTCTCAGTGACATATCAACTGCCCGTTGGATGTCCCCCCCCAGATGTCCTGCAAGTAACTTAATATGTCCAAAACAGTCACCTCACAATGCAGCTCTCTGAACTTCTCATCTTCTGCGGAAAGGTCCTCCCCATCCTTCAAGTTCACAAACTTGGAGTCAATTCCCTTCCTCTCCCCTTTATTCCCATATCCTATCAGTTGCCAAGTTTGGTTGAGTCTGCTCTCATACCTTTTTCATCCATCCCTTTCATAGCCACTACTTTAGTTCAGACCCTCAGTAACCATCTAGCCAAATCCAGACATTTTCATTTCCCCACTATAAAACATCTGACAAATGATCATTCAGTCTCTCCTAGAAGACCTCCAAGGAAGGGGAATCCATTACCTCTCACGGAAGCCCATTGCACTTATGGATATCTAATTGTTAGGAAGCTTTTCTTTTGGTCACTCAGTACTTCTTGATCAACCTTCTAGAATGAAACAGATAAGACAGCTATCAGTTATCATGTGTATCCCCAAATCTTCTGCAGGCTACACATGCCCAATTCCTTCATATGATTCTTCTATGGCACGCTTAAGTATCCTGGCTGCCCTCCCTCTAGATGCTCTTCAGCTTATCAAAGTACTTTTTCATCATGGTGTGCCAAGCCATGAACACATGCTCAGATGAGGTCTGATAAGGGCAAAGTACCATAGGACTATCACCTTCCTATTCCCTGAAGCTATGCTTCTCTTAATGGAACCCATTAATTACCTTGTTAGGCTGCCACTTCCCAACTGACCTTCTAAGCTACATGCTGTCCAATGAAACCCTCAGATCTTTTTCATATAAACTACCATCTAACCATGCCTTATACTTAAATAGATTTTTGTATCCAGGTGTCAAAGGCTTTACATAAATTTCTCTCCACTGAATTTAATTAGATGCAGGTCAATGCTCCAGTCTGTAGATGTCTTTTTGGATCCTGACTGTCATCCAGTGTGTTAACTATCCCTCCCAGCTTTGTGTCATTTGAAAATTTAATGAGCATGCTGTCTTATGGCTTTGTCAGTTACTCACAAAAATCAATCAGCAAGTTCTTATTAAGCAGCTAATAAATGCTGAGGACATAAATACAAAGAATGGGAAAAAAATCCCTATTTGAAAAAAGCTTACAATCTAACAAGGAAGACAACAAAAACATAACTATGTACTGAATGTATTAAATATAACATTTAAAAGTAAATACAAAGTAGTTTGACATAAGATAGCCTGAGAAAGAAGATGCTAGCAATTGAGGTGATTAGCAAAAACTTCACATAAAAAAAAAAAAAGGTAATGCCTGAACTGCATCTTGAATGAAGAGGCTCTTGGAGACAGAGATAAGGAGTGAGCACATTCCAGGCATGAAGGACAGCCAGTGAAAATGCAGGGTTAGGAGATGTACTATAGCGTTCAAAGAATATCAAGTAGATCAAATCACTGGATCAGTGTAGAAGGAGAAAACATAAGAAGACTAGAAAGGTAATAAAGGGGAAGGTTACGCAGGGCTTTAAAAGCTAAACAAAGAATTACATATTGACGCCACTGATTGAATGGGAAAGGAAAGAGAATGGCAGTCAGATCTGTGCTTTAAGGAAAATCAATTTGAAGGCTGAATGGAAGATGGACTGAAGCGGGGAAAGACTTGAGGAAGGGAAATCAACTAGCAGGTTATGCACTGCAGTAGTCAAGGCATGAGTTGGTGAGGGACTATATATATATATTAGGATGGTGGCAGTATCAAGAGGGAAAACCACAGGAATTGGCAACTGATTGGATTGGAGGGCAGGGGGTTGCAAGTTTTGAGAGTGGTGATTAACATTTATACATCACTCAAACTGCTTTATAAATTTATCTCACAACAGCCCTGGGAAATAAGTGCTATTATTAGTCTCATTGTACAGATGAGGAAACTGAGGCACAGGGAAGTTAAGATTACACTTCTAATAAGTGAGGCTGTTCTGAATTCAGGTTTTCCTGACTCCAAGAGTTCAATGCTTTATCTACTGTCACACTTAGCTGCCTGTAAGGAGGATACCTCTGGGTGGCAAGCATGGATGACTGGAACCTGGTTGATTGGGAAGACAGTGGTGACCACAACAGTAATGGGGAGTTAGGAAGAGAAGAGGGTTTGGAAGAAAAGATGAGTTCCATTTTGAACATATTAAGAATCTGGAAATGAGCAGAGTTTATATTTTACTCTAAAGACACCAGAAAGTCAATGGAGTTAACTAGGGAAATGACATGGCCAGATGCAAACTTATAAAAAACTTCTCTAAGCATCTGAATTGCCCATAAAAATCATTCTAAGAAAATATCATATTGATTAATCCATATTTTTTGTCTTCTCCAGAAGAAAAGCATGATATGTTATCAAAAGTTTATGGAAAAAAATTTATGCAAACACACCTACAGTATGTCCCTCATCTACTTGTTAAATAACCCTGTCAAAAAGTAGAAATGAGAGTTAAGATTTGTTCTTGATGAAGCTGTTTGGGCTCTTCATATTCACCTGCCAGGTACTGGTTCTACTAATCATCTCTTTAATGTTCTATTCTAGATTTTTCTCAACAATTAAACTCAATGGAAGTTTTCAGACTGATCTCTCCTTCCTCCTCCCTTAAAAAATATTTGCTTTTTCTTAAAATCTTGTGGCATTTCTGCTATTCTCACAATCTTTAAATACATCAAACATTTATTAGGTAATCATATCTTCCAGTTCTTGACTAAGAGGAGCAGACACAACTGCAGCAGCCTCCTAACTGGTCTAATTTCTAAGTTTCCAGACTCTTCCCCTCCTTATTCCATCCTTTATTCAGCTAACTTTGATATTACTAAATACCACAGGTGCCTCTAAATTATGATACAATGCCTCTAAATTAAGATACAAATTCCTATGGCTCCTGTGTAGCTTTTATTCACTCAACAAGCCATTTAAGTGCTTACTATGTAGCTGGTTAAGAACTGCTAATACAAAAGAAAACAAAAATAAAGTTCCTATTCTCAAAAAGCTCACATTGTAACGGTGGAGACAACATTAATTATGTACACATAAAATAATATACAATGTTATTGAAAGTAATCTCAGGGGAAAGGTACTATCCAGTAGGGTTAACAGGGAAAGACCTCTTTAGGATATTTAGAGTTGAGTCTTAAGGGAGGGGATGAGGCATAAAGAGGGAGAGCATTCCAGTCTTGGAGCACAGTAAGGGTTTTTAGACAGGATATGGGTGAACAATATAGCAAATAAACTAGTGTTTCTGGATCACAGAATCCATGAAGGAGAACAAAGTATATGAAAACTAGAAAGGGAAATTATGAAGGATTTTCGATTCCAAACAAAGGACTTTACATTTGATCCTAGAATTTACAGAGCAGGCAAACAACATGACCTTTCTTGGACTTTAGAAAGACTT
Source organism: Notamacropus eugenii (assembly GCF_028372415.1). Taxonomy (NCBI): domain Eukaryota; kingdom Metazoa; phylum Chordata; class Mammalia; order Diprotodontia; family Macropodidae; genus Notamacropus; species Notamacropus eugenii. The sequence continues at coordinate 405,533,329 of NC_092873.1, forward strand.
TAGAAAAAGTACTTGGGCAGCTGAGTGGAAGATAACTGGAGTGGGAAGACTTTGATCCAGGAAGCAGTCCAAGCAGTAGGCTACAGAGATAATCCTGACAGGAGTTGATCATGATCTGCATGGGGTGGTGGCTGGGTAGGTAGAGAGAAGCAAACACAAACAATAGATGCTGTGAAGGTCAATAAATTTGACAGCAGACTGAACCTGAGGAGTGAGCCAGAATGAGGTAAATGCAAGCATGAATGACTAGGAGATGACCTCAAGAGTAAAAGGAAAGTTGGGAAGAGAATGGTGAAGGAGATGGTGAGTTCTATTTTGGACAGATTGATTTTGTGATGCCTATTTATCCAATTTGTTCAAAAGGCAGTGATGAGGACTCTAGTCCCTGCAGATGGTCAAGAGAAAGATTAAAGTAGGATATAGAGTCTAGAGAATGATGCACATAGAGGAACATAGTTGAACCTACAGGAATAGCATGATAGCACAGAGAAAAAAAAGAAGGCTCAGAACAGATCCTGAAGGGGCGTTCAAGTTTGTGGGCATGATACAGACAAAAGATACAATAAAGAAGACTGATTTGTTTAAAGAGTGTTAAAATAGGTAGGAGAACCAAGAGAGAGTTGTATCACAAAAACCTAGAGAGGAAGGAGTATCCAGGAAGAGAAAGACTGATAGTGTCAAAGGTTGCAGAGAGGTAATCAAGAACTTTAAGGACTGAGACCACATTTCCACACTTATTTCACATTACTTGCCCCTTCACTCTACATTCCAATTACACTGGCTTATTCAATGTTCCTCACACAGGTCCATTCCATCTCCTACCTCCAAGTCTTTATCCAGGATGCCTGCTATGCCTGAAATGCTTTCTCCTTACTTCTGTCTTCTGGAGTCTCTAGCTCTTTTCCATGTTGAGTCCCTTCTACAACAAGTATTCCAAGTTACTACCCAACCACCCCCAAATTATTTTTTATTTACTTATAACTGTGAAGTTTTCTTCCCTACTCTATTATCAGTAGAAAGTAAGCTCTTCAAAAGTCCAAACTGATTTTTTCCTCTGTATTTCTTAATGTCTATTACTGGAACTTATAAACAGGTGTTTATCAAATCATTACTTAATTGAAAAGTTTCCATTTCATTTTTAACCCAAGGTTTCCTGATTCCAAGTCCAGTGATCTATCACTGCCTCTAAAATCATGGTAATACTTACAGTGGGGAATGTGGAAAGTATTCTAAATATCAGACCAGAATATTTCCCAGTACTTTTAACCTGCACTTTTTTATAGGGAGCTTTACTTTCAAAGACCTACTAGGAAGCTAATATCACTTTAAAATGGTTGGTAAAGAGTACATGTGATTCATTTATATTTAGGTCAGGAAACTATAAAGATTTAATTCAATAGATCTTCAAAACTGTAAGGAGAAAAACAAGTTTACTGAAGAGTAAAGCACTTAAGTTAGTAACAGAATTAAGATTAGCCTGCTGTTCCCCTCCACAATAATTCAACTTACCAACGTTTATCTAACTTTTCTATTTCCAACCTGGTACCTCTAATTAACCATTTATGAAGCAGTAATGGTTATAAGAGGCAGATCCTTGCTTGCCTTCTCTTTTGATAGGCTTTATTTCCTAGCCAAATAGATACTAATATACTCTCTTCCTAAACTTGGCAGGGTGTTGATACTAAGAAACAATTTCAATTATGTAAACCACTTCACAAACCGTAGAAGCATTATACAACCACTAACTATTATTAACATTTAGCTTTTATTTGATTGTCCCACCTCCTCAGCAAACTCTGACAATGGGGCCCCTCAATCTGGTGGCTGTCTGGGAGCTCCTCCCATTTAAAGATAGCACTAAGGTAATTCTCCTCATTTTCCACCTGGTTCCTTTCCTGGCCTTCATCAAACTCCAAAAACCAATCATTCTGCAAGATGAAATCAGATCAGGAAATTCATACTTCCTCAGATCATTTCCTATCATGGCTGCATGACTTCATCATGCCCCCCCACAACAGGGTAACCTCCCTCCCCCCATTTGTTTTTGGTTTTTTTTTAATATGATGTTTCCCTAATAGATTGTGAGCTTACGGATAGGACTATCTTAGGCCTTTCTTCTGATTCCCAGTACTCAGCACAGTGCCTGGCACAAAGGAGGCACTTAACGTTTATTGACTTTAACTCTGCTTGTTCCAGTTGTTTTCAGTTTAATAGGAGGACAGTGGAAGTTTCACTTAAGATTTAGAGCTAGCAGGGACCTTCGAAGACAAGTTTTAGCTCATTTCCTTATATTACAGATGAAAAACAGACCCTTTAGAGAAGCAATTTGCCTATGGACACGCAGGTTAGTAACTGGCAAAGCTGGAATTTGGCCCAAATCTTTTGGTTCCAATAAGCTTATGCATAAGTCTCCTAGCACAAAATCACTTTTTACTTCCTAAAACATGACTTTAGTCTTAAAGTTTCTGTTAGGGAAAGGATGGGAGAGGCAATAAGGAAGTTGGTAAATATCTACAAAATATTATCTCATTTTATCCTCAAAAAAGACTCTGTAAGGTAGGTGCTATTATTATCCCCATTTTACCATTGAGGAAATTAAGGAAGAAAGAAGTTAAGTCATTCGCTCAGGGTCAAAATAGTAAGGGTCGAATCTGAACTCGGGTTTCCTGACTCCTAGTCAGTCATCACTCAGTGCCCAGCTGCCTAATCAGATGGCCAAGGATAAACTCTGGGGAACTGGCACTGGCAGACCTGTTAGTCAGAAAACCTTTATTAAGTCCCTATTAAGTGAAAGGTGAATTAGCCCAGGATGCGGTGATCTGAAGGGGAAATACAATAAACCCAGTCCCTGTGCTTCAGCAGCTGGCAGCCTTTAAATAGGCCTAGCTCTCCCTATGCACCTTCAAAGCAAAACACAGAGAAGGCACCCTTAAAGACCACGTGTCTCGGAAGGAACGTACACGACCTAGACTCGTTCCCCTCAGGGCACGGGTTCTTGCCTGGGTTTCCAGATTTTCTGGATAAATGAAGACTTCAATATAGTTTCCTGTGTAATGCTGCGTTCTTTATTTTGTGCATCAGAAGGTATTCTAGGGAGAAGGGAATCCCTTGGTTTCATCAGACCTCCCAAGGGGGTCCAACTCGGCACAAAAAGGGATAAATTAACTCCAAAAGTCATTCGGAGAACTAAACGTGCAATGGGAACATGCCACTTTAGGGATCTGATTGTTCCTTTTCACAGACCGGCGATACATTTTCCCCTGGTGATCCACGAGAGAGTCCGCGAAGAGAGTGGGCTGGGGGTCCCCAGGGAGAGCCCACGACGCGGCCGCCGCCCGACCCGAACCGCGCCCAGTCCTGCGCCCACAAGAGGCCTCTGCCCCGCCCGCCCTCGGGTTGGCGCCTCCTCACAGAAACCTGGGCCCCCGGCCGGCCGGAGGCTCCCGCGCCCCTTCTCCCGCCATTTTCCCAGCGGACCGGCGAGAAGGAGCAGGGGCCGCGCCTCAGGGGGCCTGCGGGGAAAGGGCGCAAAGGACCCCGGCCCCGTTCCCTCCTGCCTCCCTCCCGGCCCGCGGTCTCACCTGGCAGCGGCAAACGATGTCGGCGTCCTGCGCCAGCAGATCCACCACCTTCCCCTTGCCCTCGTCGCCCCACTGCGCGCCCAGCACCACCGTCACTCGGTTCCCTCCCGGCGGGGCCAAGGGGTGGCCGCACTCTCCGTTGGGCACCGAGGCCACGGCGGAGTCGGTCGCGCTCAGCGACATGGTTGTCGCAGAGGGGTACGCAGGGGAGGCGACACTCGGTAAGCGAACTCGACTCCCCAGCGGAGGCCGCCGCACATGCGGAGCGGAAAAGAAGCCCGAGGCTGCTCCCCGCCCCTCGCCCGGGGCGGCCCGGCCCCGCCCCGGTTCCCTCCGCCTCCCCCTCAACGGGGAGCCATGACTGGCCCAAGCCGGATGGCCAGCAGCCCGAGGGGGGAAGGGGGCGGTGGCAACCGCCGCCTCCGCCCGGGACGCGGCGCCCTGCCCCGCCTCGTGCTCCGATGATTGTGAGATCGAAGAGGCGCAGGGGCGGAGCCTGGAACGCGCCCCGCGACCCTCGCTCCTCCCTCTTCTCCTCCTCCGTCCCCCTCCTCCTCCTCCCTGCGCCTGCGCCGGCGCCGGAGACCGCGCCCAGCTTTGCAGACTGGAGAGGTGCTGGACGGCTGCCACTACGAACGGACCACTCCCGGCATGCAACGCACACCGGTCGCACGCTCCACCAATTGCCGTGGGCAACCTCAGTGTCTTCTTTTTGCAGGTGTCACTGTGGGAGGACCAGCCCGAGGATGGTTGGGGTTTTCGGACTCTGGTTTCCTAGACGTTTCAGTTTTATTTTCTCGAGCGTTTCTTCCTTCTGCGATTGCTGTCCGATTATGTTACTCTAAATTAGAAACAAGTAGCAAAGCGAGTCTCCTGAAGGAGAAAAGAAACATTGTAGCAGAGGGAGAAGGGGAATGGATACAAACTCCAGACAGAGTATTGTTAGAATAATGTTTTAGAAGGGGGAGGAAGACTTTAAGATTTCTTTCCAAACCTTCTCATTTTCCAGCTGAGTAAACAGGCCCAGGGAAGTTAAAAGGTGTGCGCAAGGTCACAATTAGTAACTGGCCTGAAGGTTTTGCAAGGTGCTTTGAATAGCTTGTTATTTGAATATTTACAGGTATTGTCCCCCATTTGACTGCTGAGGAAAGTAGGGATTAGAAATGTCAAGTGACTTGCCGGTAATCTTAAACTACAACACTGCTGCCTCTACTAGCTAGTAACAGCAACAGCACTTACAAAGTTCAAGATCTCCAGGCTTGTCCCATAGGTTGTAATGGGGATTGCTTAATAAATGCTTGCTGCCTGTTGAAGGGTATAGAATTGAACTAGATTCCCATAATGCACCTTCCTTTGTGATTCTGAGAATATAGTGTCCTTTTATCATTAAGCAATTCTGGAATTTTTGAAAATGTTTGGACTGATTCACAATTCACTACTTGTAAATTTCTCCTGCTTTCCTGCTTCATCTGCCTTCATGGCCTTTGGAACAAATTGTTCTCATCCACCCATTCCACCAGATGAACTCTTCACATGCTTGGGGTAGACACCCCCCCTAACTCACCAATGAGTTTGAGAACCCTTGATTACCCTTAACCTGGTTTGGCCCATCTGCCAAAACTTTACCCAAGTGTGGCGGCTCTGCATGCTGCAGCTTCTTGGAGCCACAAGTGAGAGTTAGGTGGAACAGGTGGATGCCAAAGGTGGAAAGAGCCCCAAAAAGGTCTGGGCAGCCATCACATCAAAGGTACTGGTCCTCCCTGAACACACCCCACGCTCCCAAAACACAGATGCTCCATCAGCCACCACCACACCATCCACACGTGGAACCATCAGTTACAACAAATGGAGAAGTTTTAAATGCTGTGGATAAGTTCACTTACCTTGGTAGTATACTTTCCAGGGATGTACACGTTGACAATGAGGTTGATGCACGCATTGCCAGAGTTAGCTCAGTGTTTGGGAGGCTCAGAAGAAAGGTTTGGGAGATAAGAGGTGTTAGACTGACTACCAAACTGAAGGTATACAGAGCTATTGTGCTGACCTCATTGTTTATATGCTTGTGAAACATGGACAGTCTATCAGCACCATGCCAGAAAACTGAATCATTTCTATTTAGGGTTAGAATCAAGCATATTTAGGGTTAGGGTTTCTTTTCATTTGAACTGTCTTAGGAAGATTCTGAGGATCACCTGGCAGGATAAGGTACCAGACACTGAAGTCCTTGCTCGAGCTGAACTGCCAAGCACTCAAACTATGCTTCAGAGAGCACAATTCCAATTGGCTGGTTACATTGTTCAAATGCAAAATAGATGCTTGCCAAAAAGACTATTTTATGGAGAACTTACATGGGGCAGGTGATCACACAGTGGCTAGAAGAAACAATACAAGGACACTCTCAAGGTCTCTCTTAAGAACTTTGGATTTGACTGTGCAACATGGGAGACACTGGCACAGGACCTCCCAGCATGGTGTGCCCACATAAGAAAAGGTGCTGTGCTCTTCGAGCAAAGCAGAACTGAGACAGCACAAAGTAAACACAGGATGTGCAAATTTGGGATATTCACCCCAAATATTCATACAGACTATCTGTGCCCAGCCTGTGGAAGAGCATTCCGAGCTGGTATTAGCCTGATCAGCCACACCTGGACACATTGAAATTTCACTTTACAATGGTGATGTCATTTTGGTCCTCTTCCAGAACAAAGGACAACAACCAACCAACCTGTGAATTTATTTATAAGCTCATTTTCCTAACCAATGGTGATTTTTTCTGTCTTTGGCAATCTTTCTATGTTGACAGGTGTCAATCAACAATCATTTGTCTTCAGGCAATGTCTAAATACCAGGAAGGATGCAAAGTGTTAGAAATGTAAAGACAGACAGACTAGGCCCCACCCTCAAAGGGATCCAATTCAAATGGAGAGAGGGAAGGAAATACCATGCAAATAACTGCAATACAAAATATACACAGTGTAAATAGAAGATAATCTCAGAAAGAAGGCACTAGCAACTGAGTGACATGGTACCTTTGTTTTTTAAATTTTCATTTCCCCGATTATTAGCAATTTTAAGCATATTTTCAGGTAGTTGTTCACAATTTACTTTTTGGAAATTGTTTATATCCTTTGACTACTTGTAATATTGGGAATAGCTTTTAGATTTTAGATTTGTGTCAGTTACATGTAGCTTTGGGATGCTGGAATTTTATCAAAAACAGTTCATCAGTTGATATCTTTTTTCTATCAATTCCATTTGCATTTATTTTTAACTGAAGCTTTTTTATTTTTATGTAATCAAATTAATCTGCTTTCCTTTTATAATGTTCCCTGTTTTGCAGCTAGTTAACAGATTTATTCTCTATCCTTAATCCACAAGAGAAAATTTCCTATTCTCCTCTGACTTTTTAATGGTCTGATTTTTAATGTGTACCTTGTTTAGGCATTAGGCATTAGATTTATTGTAGTATATGATATCATGAACCATTTTGCCCCCTACACCCATGAGAAAAGCCTAAAACCTCGATTGTCCAATTAGGAGAAAGACATTTTAGGCCCACTCTGAGCTTAACCTACCATAACAGACATTCTTTTTTTGCTCTCTGAGTGAACCCAAAATACCCCTCCTTATGTCAGCAACTACAAGGCCAGATGAAGCTGACCAGGAGGGGCATTCTTCTGTTTATGACTACCAAGGATAAGGCACCTTGAACCAAACACTATCTTGAATAGTGGGACTTTTCTTATGTTATATTATGTCATGTTAATGATAAAAGAAACACAGACATCCTGGATCTATAATTTCAACTGACACCTTCTTATTCTCTTATTGCATTTACAACGTATCCTATTAAGAAATTCCTTTCTCATATTAATGGTTGACACATATGGAGACTATAATGTTGGTTGACACAGACATCCTGAGTTGGGATTGCTCTAAGTCTATAAAGGGTCTTCTTCAGCTTGTTTACCTATTGAGTTCAAAATTCTTTTCTGACTCCATCATCATGCATGATTCTCTGGCTTAATGAGACAAAATAAGCATGTTATAGCACATATACAGCCTGATTCTGTTTGTTTCTTGTTCAAACCTTTGGTAAAGGGGAACCCCATTCTGTTTGTTCTTTGGACAAAACTTCAATTAAGGGGGAAACTGATTCTGTTTGTTTCTTTGGCTCAAACCTTTGGTAAATAGTTGACAGTATTGTGAGAGATGAATTGAACTTATGTTTCCACAGAAAATATGTAGTATCTGTATCAGTGATAATCGTTTAATATCATTTTTGAACCCTCAATAAAGGCCAGAGCCTGAACTAACCAACCAGAAGAGTCTGAACCTAACAGCTTCTTTGTCCTCTAAGTAAACTCAGAAAATACCTCTAACTATGTCAACAAGACCAAATGGGGCTGACTTAAGAGCATTCTTTATGAGACTCTTAAGCCAAGACACTGTCTTAAATAATGGGACTTTTTCTTAATATTTTATGGACACATACTATGTTATGGCATGTTAATGGTAAAGAAAACACAGGTATCCTGGGTCATAATTTCAACTGACACTTTGTCAACTCTCTTATCTTATTGTATTTACCACCTATTCAGTTAAGATATCACTTAGCCTGTTTGCCTCTTTAACCAAACTTTCAGGTCCGCACCAGAAAGATTGTACATCAATTAAGAGAATTCCTTTAAAAGAATTTATATCATGTCATTCTATAAAGAAAATGAGGAATGTAGCAGTAGTGGATGCGGGGTGGGGTGAACCCTGGAATGCTGTCCAATAGGAGGCAGGCAGGAAATTAGAATTGGAAATGGCATAAAAAAGTTTGCATTGGTCTAAACAAATATAGCAGCCTAATAGGTACCCTTTCACTCAGGGGAAATGAACATAAAAATTAATAAAGCTTTCCTTTACTCACTCCTGTATAAGATTCTGCTTTTGGAATTTCCCAACATTTTCAATCACTGATCTAAATATTTTTCCCTCAAACTTCTACATTATTTTCCCAACACATTTTGTTGACTAAAGAGTTTTTCCCCTTGTTTGGTGTGGATTTATGGAAGCTAGTGCTAGAGTTTTTTTTTATCTATTCCCTGCTGTATCTTATTTAATTTATTCCACTGAACTCCCTTTCTATTTTTTTATGAGTATCTAATCCAGACCTGCACAAACTGCAGCCTGAAGGTGGCCACTTAAAGCTAGAGGGCTACTTGTGGCATGCCAAGGATTTCCTCTACATAAAGGGATGTTTTCCTCTTTATTTTTAACCAGCCCCCCAAAATCCTTTGGCTTGCTGCAAGTGGTCAGAAGGCTGTGATCGGCCTGCAGACCAAAAGCTGTGCAGGCCTGATCTACTCTTAAAGTCTTTACAAAATTATTCATAGCATTTGACCCAGTTATAACACTATTGGACTTTTCCTGAAAGGTGTTTCAGACAACAACAAAAACTTGACTGTTAAAAAAAATTCGTAGCTACACTATTCATAATTGCAAAAAAGATGGAAACTATGCCCAATGACTCAAGAATAACTAAACAAATTGAAGTATCAGAACAAAATGGAATACTGTTGGAGCACATGAATATAAAGAATGCAAAGAAATATGGAAATACATATATGAAGTGATAGAGTAAAAAAAAAAAAGGCAAAACCAAAAGAAAAATATACACAACTACAATACCCATGGAAAACATTGAATGACAATTAAGATCTTTAATAGTGTCACTGAGAATATAACCAGGCATCGTTAAGTCTCCACAATTTAATGAGGAATGAAGCCTTTATTTGAGACTTGGAGTACATCTCTTTGATAGGTACAGATAGACCTCTCACTTGGTATTTTGGTGGGAAGAAAGAGAAAGGGGAAAGAACAGAGATTGTTCATCTGGTTGACTGTGGGGATGGTAGTGCTATCCTCAGGGAAATTCAAAGGAGGAACAGATTTGGGGGGAGAAGATAATAAGATTTCAGGGTTTTTTAAATGATGTAATTAAATAACATTTATGAAAGTTTAAAAACAAAAAAGTGTTGAACTCAGCTCTTCCTAACTGAGCCATATTCTCTTTTCAACTCCATTACACAGCATAATTTAGCACTTAAATATATTGGCATGTTGACAAATTCTGTTTTTAAAATTTTATTAATTATTTTTACACCAAAGTCTGTCCTATTACTGAAGTACATTCTATACTACTAGTCAACCTTCCCTGGTAACCAAAAGAAAAGCCAGGTAAGTAAAATGAACCAGCCAGTGTACCTGATAGCATAAGTAATATTCCTCTTCCAAAAACAGTGAAGTTATTCATGGTTTTTTGTTTGTGCAATAGGAATCTGTCATGAGACTTGAGAAAACTCAAATGTAAAAACAAAAAGATATCAAAGTTTTGTTTAAAAGTTTAGTAATGAAAGGGATGAAAGAGATAGAATGCACACTGACTCTTTACAATAAGAATCAAAATTATTGGAAGCAAAGGACAGCTTTTCTTAGGTATTCCTATAAGGCACAAATTGGGCACATATTATAGTAGGTGTTCCATAAATAATAAATTCAGCACGTATTAAAAGTGACTATTATATGCAAAATTACATTCTGTGTCCTCACAGAGCTTGCTCTCCATAAATGAGAATATGCTTACTAAAGTAAAATGTAAGAAGATTTTCCTAGGGGTGCCCAGATTGCCTTACAGGGTAGCTCCCTACATCACCTATAATGTGGATGGAGGTAGCTTCTTTTGAATAGCTACATAGGTGGAAAGTCTGTCTTTAAAACTGGCCAGACTAGGATAGTTTCTTTCTTTATAGCTTATACTCTTTCCTGCATACTATTTTTGGGGGTGGGTTGAGGGTTCTTTCTTGCTGTTTTTCCCTTTGATTCTAATTCTTTACAACATTACTAATGTGGAAATATGTTTAATATGACTGTACATGTATAGCCTATATTACATTGCATACTGTCTTGAGGAGGAGGGAGGGGAAGAAGGGGGAAAAGTTTTAAACTCAAAGTCTTATAAAAGGGAGTGCTGAAAACTAAGAACAAGTAAAGCTATAAACTTAATCCCCTTCCTCTCCTTGAAACATGGGTGATATATACTGGCATGGCTGGAGGAGGATAATCGCCCCCAAACTGAGGGATTATGTTTATATATTTGTTAATGTACTTTTGAGGTAAATGTTCCTTTATAGAAGTTAATATGACTGTTAGTAGCTAAATGGAACTGAGATGCAGAGACCACCCCTAATACTTGGGGAAACATCATCAGTGTGGGCTGGAGACAATGATAGAGAGTATAGACTAACCCCAGCCCCCTTAAGGCTACTAGAGAACCCTGAAGGAAGGGCAAAATGTAACATTTTATCTTCAGGTGGTAGAATCCAGGGTAATTGAGTATTACAAAAGGTAACAGAAATATATTTTTTTCTCCTTTGCAGACCCATCACATTGAAAAGAAACAGAAAGAAAGGGGGGAAATTGTAGCAAATATACATAATCAAGTTAGAAAAATTCCCCTCATAGATGGTAAAAATGGGAAAAGGACCCACAAATATACGAAAATATTTATAGCAGCTCTTTTTGTGGTGACCAAGAATTGAAAATTGAGGGGATGTCCACTAATTGGGGAATGACTGAAGAAACTGTGCTGAATAGAATACTATTGTTCCATAAGAAATGATGAGCAGGTGGACTTTAAGAAAAATCTTGAAAGATTTGCGTGAACTGATGCTGCAAGTCAGTGGCAGGCACACCCCAGGGGACTGGCAGCAAGACCCTGAGGCCCTGAGCCCTGGGGCAAGCCACCAGCAAGACCTCACCCCCCAGAGCAAGACAGCAGTGAGGTCCCAAGGCAAGCCAGGGAAAGGCTGTATACAGCAACAGCAACATTGCATGATAAACAGCTGTGAATGACTTAGCTCTTCTCAGTAATACAGCGATACAACAAAACAGTGAAGGACTCGTGATGAAAAATGCTATTCACCTTCACAGAAAAAACTGATGGAGTCTGAATACAGAATGAAGCATACAATTTTTCTCCTTTCTTCTTTCTTTCTTCCTGTCTTCCTTCCTTTCTCTTTCTTTCTTTAGATTATAATTTTCTTTCACAAAATAGCTAATATATGGAAATACATTTTACATGATTGCACATGTATAACATATCAGATTGCTTACTGTCTCAAGGAGGGGGGAAGAGGGGGGGAGGAAAAGAATTTGAACTAAAAAAATTTTTTCAATAAAGGATGTTAAAAGTTGTTTTTACCTGCATTTGAGGAGAAAATAAAAAGTTATTTAAAAGAAAATAATTACAGTCGGTCACTCAAAAGAAAAGCAACAAAAAAAATTGACTAATTACTGAAAATCTCCTAATTTCCAGACTAACAAATATCCATCTTTTACCATATTGTATATTAGCCACCTAAGTAAAATTAAATTTCTAAGAGTGAAGTCTGTTAAAACTAAGTAGGCTCAAGGCGTAACTTCGTTATATACTATTCCAGATGTAACTTCATAATTTTCATAATCACATATCAAAACAAATCACTGCTCTACTATAAACAAACTTGTAAGTCTTCCTCCACCTCCTTTTGTCAAGAACTGTTTATAATACAAGCGGGGATCCTATGTTCTTAGTATCCTCACAAGTTCTTTCACAGGACTGATAAGATTTTATGACCTTGACCAAGTTTACCAATAAGAAAATTTCGGGGCAGTTAGGTGGTTCAGAGGATAGAACACCAGACCTGGATTCAGGGGACCCTGAGTTCAAATATGACTCCAGACACTCAAAAGCTGTATAACCCTAGGCATCGCTTAACTCTGATTGCCTTAAAAAAAAAGTTTGAGCGCAGAGCGGTTTGGTCGTTGACCAGAGCGGGAGTTAGTCACTCAGAGCGAGGCGGAGTCAACGGCAACGCCGAGCTAACAGAAGCGGCGGTGGCCCCAGTGAATCCAGCGGAGGAAACATCGACTGTTCGTTCGGTAAGACAAGATGGCCCGTACCAAGCAGACCGCTCGTAAGTCCACCGGTGGGAAAGCTCCACGCAAACAGCTGGCCACCAAGGCTGCCCGGAAAAGCGCTCCCTCTACTGGCGGAGTCAAGAAGCCTCACCGCTACCGGCCTGGTACTGTGGCTCTTCGGGAGATTCGCCGTTACCAGAAGTCCACAGAGCTTTTGATCAGGAAACTTCCTTTCCAGCGGTTGGTGAGGGAGATTGCTCAGGACTTCAAAACAGACTTGAGGTTCCAGAGTGCAGCTATTGGTGCCCTTCAGGAGGCTAGTGAAGCATATTTGGTGGGTCTCTTTGAAGATACCAACCTGTGTGCCATCCACGCCAAGAGAGTTACTATCATGCCCAAAGACATCCAATTGGCTCGCAGGATACGGGGACAAAGAGCTTAAGTGAAGGCAATTTTATGGTGTTTTGTAGTAAATTCTGTAAAATACTTTGGTTTTAAGTTGTGGCCTTTTTTGTAAGAAATTGTTTATAGTATGTTGCATTTGTACTTACGTCATTCCATCTCACTCAGGATGAATGGGAAAAGTGACTGTTCACAGATCTCAACAATGTGAGTGATCATTGTTGCTCGGGAGTGACAAGTTGCTAATATGCTGAAGGGATGGGTGATATTTCTTGCTTCTGGTGATGCTTGTTTCTGTATGTTAATGACTTGTTGGGGAGCAAAAATTGTAAGGTACTAAAATTGATAGAAATGTGTACAGGCTCCTTTTGCAATAAAACTGGTTATGACTTGATCCAAGTGTTTAACAATTGGTGCTGTTAAGACTGACCCGTACATCACTGTGATGGAATGTGGGCTTTTCAGAGGGTGATGTATATGTCTTAACAACATGTAACTTACAGTTTCTTTAAAAAAAGAAAAGAAAAAAACCATAAACTTGGCAGCATAGAATACACTATGTGCTTTTATAATAGCAATTTTATATATTGTAGTGTCAATGTTTTTAAATTAAATGTTTTACATTTACTTGTGAGGAGTCTTGTCATTGAGATGTTATTAAAAGTCCATTTGGCTTTCTCCTAGCTAAACTTCATTTGTTCTCCTACTTCAGAGTACAACCAATCCTACTCAGCATTATGCCTTCCATAGGTCCTAATTCTATACAGGTTAAGAAACCTTCTAGCTGATAGTGCAACTAATAACCTAGGATTTTATTTATAAGAGCTTTTTTTAAACTACAAATTTTTCCACCAGCATCCTCTCCCTGATACTTGCAAATTATCTAGAGCATTTCTTAATAGTGATCTATGGTTGGTCTTAATAGATTTGTGATTTTTTTTCTTTTAACCAAAGGGAAGCTCAATCAGTTAAGTTACTAGATTGAGTGAAAGGGATAGAGGAGATAGAAATTATCTGCCTGGGTAAAGTATGTATTATAACCCTTAGAGTAACTTGCCTGGGGACAGAGAGGGCAATACATTTTCAAACTTTCATGGAAATATTGCCATGATTGTGGGGTTAGGGTCCATCTGGTATGACCATCCAGGGGAAAAAATCACTTAGAAGAACTTCAAAACAGTCTTAAACTTTATCCTTCTATTGAAGTTTTTAGGTCAATTATGTATGTTGATTAATAATTTATAAATAAACTTGTTTATCCCCCCAAAAAAAGATTTCACAAGATCTCTCCCACTATTTAACTTTTTTCTCCACAAAACAATTATCATTCCTCCTTTAAGAATATATCCAATTAAATGCTTTATAGGTTCTAACATTATAAAAATAGCTTGCAATATTTAATTAATAATTTCACAGTAACCAAATCAAAAGGAGTTAAATTCTCCAATGGCTCATTGGAGAACAGTATATCTTAGTTTCCCAGAATTTACAGTACAAGAACATTTAGAAATACAATAACAACATTCACAATATCATGAATTTAAAACATTAAACAAAACTTATTACTAGTCAGATGATATCACATCAGTGAAATGCATTTCTAAGTTATCTTGCAGAAAAAAACATATTATTACCACTAGCATTTTATGCCGATCACATTTAAAACACAGTACAGCATTCAATTAAAGAAATGGCAATCATTCATTTGCATCGTGCTTATCCTATGCCAGGCCTCATGTCAAGTGCTTCACAATCATTTCATCATTTTGATCCTTACAGAAATCCGGGGAGGTAGATGCTATTATTTTTTCATCTTTATAGATCAGAAAACTGAGGTAAAGCAACTTGTTTTAAAATAACACAAGAAATAAATTTCCTGAGACCAGAGTATAACTCAGGTTTGCCTGGTCCATGCATTTTTTCCAATATTTTGTTTTAATGCCAAATAGTAGAGTAAATGTTGACTTACCATAATTGTTTTAATAAAAGAATACATCCCACTTAAGAGAAGACCAGGATAAATTCAGTCACACATGGATACATTTTCACAAACGGTATCATATACAACCTCGATTTTTTTTCAAACCAGGACCACTTGCTTTGTAAGTCACATTTTTAAGGCCCACTACCTTCAGTTAGTCTATTGCTAAATATTAAAGTGGCAGTCTTGTATTCTCATCCCCCTACTCTAGGGTCCATGAGGATTTTATTTCCCGTACATATTCTTTGAATAGTCCTACAAGGACAGAACTTTAGTATGCTTTCTTCAAATAATTCCATGTTGCACATATGGTATTTTAGTTTCCATATCATAAAGAATAACTACATAAAATTTCTCATATCTGTCTTATTTCAACAAAACAAAAAATCTCCCTCAAACTTTTGTTTCCAACATGCTTAAACTTTCTGCCCTCTTTTCTCTATATATCTCTTCAGTGACCATCAAAACCATATCTTTCTTATTTCCTTCATATTATTCTCCTAAACTTTCTTTTACTTGTTTAATCCCTCTAGTGTCTATATTTCAATCATATCCTAGGTTACCTATAAAACCCATCTTTACCCCAATGAATTTCTCCTTTATAATTTTAGCACAAGTTATTATTATACAATACTAATCAATTGCAACACTGTTCCCTTTGGATTTTTTAAAATTTCATAAGCACATGGTTTATTCCAACATTATTTGGTCACTCACTTCTAATTTACCCAAACAATTCTGTCACATAAGGTTTTAGAAGTTATACCATTGAACCGTGGAGCCAAGATGGTGGAAAAAAGGCAGGAGGCTCCTAGTCCCAGTACAGATCAGCAACGGAGACCCCATGGTCCTGGCTCATCAGGCCAGTGGCAGAATGGACCAGTTGTGAGACTTCCAGCCACAGCACAGAAGGTGAATTACCAGGTATGGAGGCCCCAAGGCAGAAAGTCAGTGACCAGGCCTCTGGCCTCAGTGCAAGAAGTTTGGGACAATACCCTCTGTACCCCAGGAGCAGAGTTCAACATTAAAAGTCACAAGATAGGCTGGAAAAGTGAACAAAAGACAAAAAAAAAGTCCTTACTATAGAAAACTATTGTGGTAACTGAGATCAAAACACAAATTGAGAAGAGAGCAACAATATTAAAACACATGGGGAGCCTCAAGAGAAACATGAATTGATCTCAAACCCAAACAGTTCCCCTGGAAGAGGTCAAAAATCTGATTTTAAAAATCAAATAAGAAAGGTAGAAGAAAAACTGGGAAAGAAAATGAGAATAACGCAAGAGAATCATGAAAAAAGAGACAATAGGTTGGAAAAATAAAGCAGCTCCTTAAAAAATAGAATTGCCAAATGGAAAAGAATGTACAAAAATTCCCTGAAGAAAATAATTCCTTAAAAATTAGAATTGGGCAAATGAAAGCTAATAACTCTATGAGACATTAAGAATCAATCAAAAAAATAAAAAAATGAAAAAAATAGAAGAAAATGTAAAATACCTCATTGGAAAAACAACTGACCTAGAAAATAAATCTGTGTGAGATAATTTAAGAATTATTGGACTACCAGAAAACCATGATTAAAAAAAGCCTGGGCAGCATTTTTCTTTTCTTTTTTCCAATTACATGTAAAGACAATTTTTAACATTCATTTTGTAAATAAAACTTTGAGTGCCAAATTTTCTCTCCCTCTCATTCCTCTCCCTCTTCCTTAAGATGGTAAGCAGTTTGATATAGGTAAGATATATGCAATCATGTAAAAACGTATTTCCATATTAGTCATGTGGTGAAAGATAAAACAGAACAAAAGAAAACTATGAAAAAAATAAAATGAAAATAGTATGCTTCTATCTGCAGTCATCCATCAGTTCTTTCTCTGGATTTGGTAGCATTTTCCAAAATGAGTCCTTTGGAATTATCTTGGCTTATTGTATTACTGAGAAGAGGTAAGTCAATCATAGTTGATCACCTTTAAGAATGTTGCTGTTACTGTATATAACATTGCTCCTGATTCTGTTCACTTCACTTTGTATCAGTTTATGCAGAATCTTCTGAAATCTGCCTGCTTATCATTTCCTGTAGCACTATAGTATTCCATTACATTCATATACCACAACTTGTTTAACCATTCTTCACCCAATGGGCATCCCCATAATTTCCATTTCTTTACCACCACAAAAATAGCTGCTATAAATAGTTTTGTATAGGTGAGTCCTTTACCTTTTTAATGATCTGTTTGAGAAACAGACCTAGTAGTGGTATTGCTGGAGCAAAGGATATTCACAGTTTGATTGCCCTTTGGGCGTAGTTCCAAATTACCCTCCAGAATGGTTGGATCAGTTCACAACTTCACCAACAGTGCATTAGTGTCCCAGTATTCCCACATCTTCTCCAACATTTTTCATTTTCCTTTTCTGTCATATTAGCCAACTTGATAGGTGTGAGGTGGCACCTCAGAATTGTTTTAATATGCATTTATCTAATCAATACTGATTTAGAGCATTTTTTTTCACAGGACTATATATAGCTTTGATTTCTTCATCTGAAAACTGCCTGTTGATTTCCTTTAGCCCTCTATCAACTTCTATTCTTGTAAATTTGACTCCATTTTCTATATATTTGAAAAATGAGACCTTTAGAGACACTTGCTGTAAAAAAATGGTTTCCCAGCTCTCTGCTTCTTTCTAATATTGATCACATTTTGTTGTGTTTGTGCAAAAACTTTTAAATTTAATGTGATCAAAACTGTCCATTGTATATCTAATAATGCTATCTATCTATTGTTGGCCATAAATTCTTCCCTTCTCCATAAATCTGACAGGTAAACTATTCCTTCTGGACAGCATCTTTCAAGGAATGATCAAGGAAAACTGCCATGCTATCCTAGAACTAGAGGGTAAAATAGTAATTGAAAAAAAATCCACTGGCCACCTTCTGAAAGAGATCCCAAAATGAAAACTCAGAAATATTTTAGCCAAATTCCAGAACTCTCAGGTCAAGGAGAAAATACTGCAAGCAGCCAGAAAGAAACAATTCAAATATTGAGGATTAAGAATTACACAGGATTTAGCAGCTTCTACATTAAAGTATCAGAGGGCTTGGAATATGATATTCTGGAAAGCAAAGGAGTTTAGATTACAACCAAGAGTCAACTATCCAGCAAAACTGAGCATAATCTTAAGGGGAGAAATGGGCATTCAATGAAATAGGGAATTTTCAAACTTTCCTGATGAAAAGTTCAGAGCTAAATAGAAAGTTGAGTTTTCAAATGCAAAACTTAAGAGAAGCATAAAAAGGTAAACAGGAAAGGAAGTTATACTATTGAGTTCCCAAAAGACATTTCTAGTTTCTAGTCACCTTTTGAAATCACCCTTTCAATTAGATTTTACATATTTTCTAGTTGTTCCCTTATTTAAACAAACTTTTCTCCTTTCATAAACCAGGAAAGCAAACTGCAAGCTATTTTTTTCCTTCACTTTGGAATTTCACTGACACTGCTTTCAAACAAGATCTTTTCTCTAATCAGTGAAATCACCTTCCCCTGCTCCAAAACAATAAACACTTTTCAGGCAAAGAGTGATAAAAAGTCTAAATGTTTCCTTATGATTTTCACAGTTCTCATTTCTCTTTAAAACAAATTCTAAAGAATTGCTAATCCAAAACTGACTAGAATATTTCAGCACTTACAAAAGCATTCAAACCACAATTTGGAAATTTACAGAAGAGAACTTATATTTTAGTCATAAACTCAATTTCTAATTTGTTTTACAACTTTTACATAAATTTCTGAAAATTGAGGGAAAGATCCCATCTCTCTTCTTTATATTTCTTTTCTGCCTTCTAACTTGGACAAAGTTAAAAGAAGAAGAGAAATTCATTCCCAAGAAAATATCTTTTTTTTACTCTTTTTCTTTAAGCTGATTAGGCCCTAGGGAAAAGCTAGTCTGACTTATAAACACAGATAATGCAACAAGACAACACAGCAAAGCATTTACTGGCAAAAGTCTTCCTTCTTATCCCTCACTAGATACCTATGAGGGGTGAGTCCCTGCTAATTGGTCAAGCCGTTATAAAACTCCATCTGTCTAGGCTCTCTGCTGAAGCAGATACTTGAAATCACACAGAAGTATATACTAACAAAGTTATAATGTGACAAGACAGACACAAAAGCACCAGACACTAGTGACAGAGTTTTAAAAAAATATTATTGTGCAAAATTCAGAGTTCCTTTTCAAGCCAATTTGGGACTATTTTTCTACATAAGGGCTAATTTTGTTTTAGTTACCCCATTCTGACTGGAAAGTGTCTCTGTTTGCAGATTTATTAAAGACTTCCCACAGGGGTGGCACTAATGTACACCTTTTTGATCACTTTTGCCTGAGCTGAGTCTTTCTTGAAAAAATTTCTCCAAGGAGAAAATCCCCATCTAGGGGATTGCCCAAGTTTCCTGTGACCACTTATTGCCAATCAGTCAAACTTAAACACAGCCAGGAAAGCAAATAAACACAGGCGAATCTTTCTTTATAATGTAGGGGCTTACCTTAGTTTGGAAAGACTAGGACTAGGCAGAGCAATCAGGTCTCAAGTGCAATTCCCTACAGAGAAATCTCCTCATGAAGATGCTACTCAAGCACTCTGGGAGGGCCCCCCTCAAAGATTATACTAGAGATTA
Organism: Notamacropus eugenii; assembly: GCF_028372415.1. Classification (NCBI taxonomy): domain Eukaryota; kingdom Metazoa; phylum Chordata; class Mammalia; order Diprotodontia; family Macropodidae; genus Notamacropus; species Notamacropus eugenii. Next base: position 405,552,911 of record NC_092873.1, read on the forward strand.
CCCTCCCATGCCTAATCCCTTCATGGTTGCCAAGATGTTACATTTTGAAATTAAGGTAAACTGAGGCACTAGTTTCTAAGCAAGCAATTTTAGCACAAATTTATTAATAAATAAGTTCTTGGCTTCCCCAGTTAAGGAGTTAACAACACTTTCTTACAGTTTTCAGGGAAGCACAGAATAAAGAACAGAGTTGGGTAGGTAGGGATGATAAAAACATTGATTATAGAGTAGACAGTATCATGAAGTTCGGGACATCATGACTGCTTATATGAAGGAAAGCAGGCTAGTACTCACATGGGGCTAGTGATGCTTTGTCATTAATGGATGCTAACTGATTTATGGGATCCACTGCATAATGCAAACCTTGTTAGTGGACCTGAATTAACAGATTCCCCAGTGCCTAGAAAGGTTTCTTAGGAATAATAACTTTCTTTAATAATGTGAAGAAATTAGTTTTGGATCCTATATTTTATATTTGATTTTATACTATAACAATTTATACTGTAACAATTAAATCTGAAGCCTCTTCTTTGAGGTTTAGTTAGAGAAACTTATGTGTGCTAAAGTCCAACCCTCCACCTCTCTGATGTTACAAACCAGTGATACAATTGCTGTAGTTAAATAAAAACTCTGTTCTCAGTACTCCGTCGTAAAATATTGTCTCATCATTCCTCAAAAGGTTCTTTTGGGTATCCTTGAGAAGGTGGGGCAACCTGACCTTTAACATCTTTAACAATTAAGGTGGTCTTATTGAATTCCCCAGTCACCAGTAGTACATCTGCCCTTAGGAAGATTCTCAGGGAGTAGCTTGGACTTTAAATTTACAAAGGCATTCCTTAAAGATAGTGAGAACTAGTCCTCATGGTGTGCTTTTGGAGGCCTCTGATGGTAAGTAAGCATTGTTCTTCCTCATCTGAAAGGATGGAAGAAAATACCTGTTCATCAAAAAAGTAACCTTCTATAGTCTTATTTTTTTTTCCCTTTCATGGACATTTTCCCAGCCAGTTATTTGACTTTTGAGTCTTTTGTCAAGAGGAGGGTATGCTCTGGGAACCTGTAAGTTCTCAGTTCCTCCAAGGTGGCACAATCAAGGGAGAGGAGCTTACTCCTCTCCTGTCCTATGCTCTAGTCTGAGAGCAACCAAAAACTTTTTTGCCCAGAATCAGGGAGTAGAATTCCCTCACCACAACTGCTTCAAGCTCCACCACACCAGTGTTCCTCCTCAACCCAGGGCCAGGCTCAGGGCTAAGATTCAGATCAGTGGCTCCCAGGGGCTCCAGGCGGAGGGCTCCAAAAATAGACACTGCCACTGCAGTGGCCGCTGCCAGAGGTCCAGACTACATTCCCCTCTCCTGGGAGGAGCCCTCCCACTGACCTCCAAAGCTGTCTGTGGCATTTGTGGGTTGAGCAACCTAGGAACTGCTGCTGCCAGTGGTGCCCTGAAGCCTGTTCTGAGTCCTGTCCCTGCCACGCTGTGTGGCCCATGGTGGACCATGCTCCACTCCTCCCCTGGTGCAATAGACCCCTCCTGTCAGCCTTCCAGGTTGTCCTGGGCTGGAAATCTCCTTCACTCTGTCATTTTGTGGCTTCTGCTGCTCTAGAATTTGTCCAGAGTCATTTTTACAGGTATTTTATGGGCTATGTGGGGGAGCTTCTACAGGTCCATCTTTCTACTCCACCATCTTGTGTGCTGTTTTTAAAGACAAGTTTCATAATAAGAGAAGACAATCCTGATAGGCACACATTTCTAAAGGAGATGGGTTAATGCTATCTCAGAGAAGAGTTTACAATCCAAGTAGATACAGATTTCTAAATGGGATCAAAGCACATGCAGCTGCCCTTTTCTGTGCTTGGGTTGGCATGTAGTGCTGCAACTCTACATTCAGATTAGCATGTACTGTCTTGTTGTCCTTCATTCTCAAAGAGGACCAAAATTACATCACTATGCTAGAATCAAGTTACAGGGTATCTGACTATAGTTGATAAGACCAGTCAGAGCTCAGAATTCTACTGCAGGTTGGGCACAAATAGTCCATATGAACATTTGACGTGGATTCTCTAAATTTGCACATAGTACATTTCTTTTGACCTACTTCAATTCTGCTTTGTTTATAGAGAAAAGTACCTTCTCTGATGAGGGCATGCCATACTAAGTGTCCTGTGCCAGTGTCTCATATGTCACACTATCAATTCCAAAGTTCTCAAGAGAGATCTTGAGAGTGTCCTTATATCACTTCTGACCACCAGGTGAATGCTTGCCCTGCATGAGTTATCCATAAAATAGTCTCTTTGGTGAGCATACATTTTACATTCAAACAATATAGCCAACCCACTGTAGTTGCCCTCTTTGCAACAGGTGAACCTCAGTGTCAGGTACTTCATCCTGTCAGGTGATCTTCAGAATCCTCCTAAGATATCCTAAGATATCCTATCCTAAGATAATTAATTTGAAAGGGATTATGTTTCTTGGCATGGTGCTGGTATACTGTCCAGATTTCACAGGCATACAACAATGAGGTTAACACAACAGCTCTATAGACCTTCAGCTTGGTAGTCAGTCTAATACCTCTTCTCTCCCACACTTTCCTTTGGAGTTTCCCAAATACTGAGCTAGCTCTGGCAGTACATGCATCAACCTCATTATCAATGTGTACATCCCTGGAAAGTATACTGCTAAGGTAAGTGAACTTATCCACAGCATTTAAAACTTCTCCATTTGTTGTGACTGATGGTTCCACATATGGATGGTGTGGTGGTGGCTGATGGAGCAGCTGTGTTGTCTTCGTGTTAATTATTAGGCAAAAATTAGCACAAGCAGCCTAGAATTGATCCATACTTTGTTGCATCTTAGCTTCAGAGGCTACAATGAGTGCACAGTTACTGTGAACAAAAAATTATACACCAATACTTCCTTCACTTTGGTCTTGGTTTGTAGCCTTTTCAAGTTGAATTTATCATCAGTGCAATAGCTGACCTTGATGCCATGTTCATCCTCATTGAAGGCATTTGGTAAAATGGCTGAAAATATCATGCTGAAAAGCATGGGAGGAAGCACACAGCCTTGTTTCACTCCATTGGTGACTGGTAAATCACAAGAGCATTTTCCATTACTCAGAACTTGGGCAAGCATGTCATCATAAAATTGACACACAATACTGATGAACTTCTCCGGGCAACCAAATTTTGCCATAAAGTTCCATATAAGCCTTCATGGCTGACAGTATTGAGGGCCTTAGATCTACAAATGTTGGGTACAGTCCTGTGTTCTGCTCCTGGCATTTCTCCTGGAGTTGCTGCATAGCAAATGCCATATTGGATTCCCCTCCCCTTTCTGAAACCACATTGGTTCTCAGGTAGATGACCATCTTCCAAGTGAAGTATCAGCCTATTAAGGAGGACTGAGGTGAGAATCTGGCCAGCAATGACTAAGGGAGATTCCCCCTCATGATTGTCACAGGACAATTTATTTTCTTTACCTTTACAGAGGTGGACAATGGAGGCATCCTTGTACTCCTGAGAGATAACCTCCTCTTGCTACATAACCTGGAAAATTTCAGTCAACTTTTATATAAGCAATGGACCCCCTGCCTTGTAAATCTCAGCGGGAATAGAATCAGCACCAGGTGCTTTGCCACATGAAAGGAGCCTAATGGCCCCCAAAATCTCTTCTTCAGTTGGAACTTCATCTAGGGAGGGACTAACTTCAACCTGAAGTAAATGATCAATGACTTCAACATTGATTGATGATGGTCTGTTGAGAACACTGTGGAAGTGTTCAGCCCATGTCTCTAGGATCATGAACTTAACACTAATCAAGGTGGCTCCACCAGCACTGAGTAATTAAGATATACTATGGGTCTTTGGCCCATAAATAGCCTTCAGGGAATAATAAAAATGCTTTGGATTGTAACTATAGGCACAAAAGTGAATTTCATCTGCCTTCTTACTGAATCAAGAATCCTGTATCTCTCTAAACTTCACTTGTACTTTACTTTTGATAGAATTAAATGCTTCCTTCTTAGAGATGGATGAACTATCCTGCTGACAAACCTTGTGGAATTCTCATTTTTCATTTAACAGTTTCTGAATTTCCCCATCATTTTCATCAAACCAGTCTTTATGTTTGTGAGTGTTGTGACCAAATTGAACAAATGTAGTGGTGTACACCAAATATCTGAAAGCTGCCCATTCTTTTTCTGCTCCACTGTTGCCAGCTGTGTGTTAGCTCAACTTTCTCTCCAAGTTAGCAACAAACTGTTCCCTCTCAGAGAAGCTCTTTAATTTGTTGACATGAATTCATCTGGTGGCCATTTTGCCTTGGGGCCTCTGCTTTTGTTGAATGTGAATATTTACCTTGGAATGGATAAGTCTATGATCTGTCCAACACTCTGAACCACACATTGTCTTCATCACTCTCACATACTATCTCTTCTCCTTAACAATCACATGGTCTATTAAATGCCAATGTTTGCTACAAAGGTGCATCCATAAAGTGTTCTTGCATTTAGGTAAACAGAAGACAGTATTGGTGATGATTAGGTCATGAGATGCACAAATCTTTGAAGTAAATGACCATTGCTGTTTCTGTTTCCAATTCCATTCTTTCCTAGCACTCCTGGCCAATTCTGATAGTCTGAGCCTACTTGTTGGGGGACAGCTCTGGACCGGGGTCCCCCGTGAGGACCGTGAGACGCCTGAGGGTCCGAACCTGCTTACGTGGCAGGCTAGCTGGTCTAGCAAGCCACGAGGTACTGGGATGGCCCTGGTAACAGGCTGGCTCCACCCACGGGGAGGCACTTGGGAGGAGCTCGCCTGCTCATGGGAGGTACAGGGGAGGAGACAGGGGATAATAAAAGGGGATGACCATGAGAGCTGGAGAGAAGAAACGGAATAAAGCTTGCTGACTGCAACTCCTTTCGGGTGCTCTGCCTGTTTATTCCCCTTCCCCAACAGGGAGAGGGAATTCCCTCCCCCGAACCAGGAGGAGGGCCGGAGACGTCCGAGGACCGGGGATAGGTAAGTAGAAGGCGAAGGCCCGGGAGTCGCCCCGGGCATCTGGCACCCCGAACAAGGGACCGCCGTAGGGAGAGGAGAATCCGCCTTGCCCCGCAGTAGTAGCCTTGCTCCGCTACTGCGGGAAGATTCAGGCAGCCTCAGTATTGAGAAGTGGCCTTGACCCGCTACTGCGGGAAGATTCAGGCAGTCTTAATATTGGGAAGTGGCCAGGATGGGTCAGGGAAATAGTTTTCCCAGTTTAAAGCCCGAAGATAAAGGAGTACTTGCTTGTCAGCTGTATAAGCTTTGTAAGATCTATGGGCTTAAGCCCCACATTCGGGACTGTAGAGCATTTGTGGAAAAGATCTGGGATGTTTCCCCTTGGCTAGAGCATTGTGGGTTATGCCCAGCTAAATGGGACATAGTGGGACAACAGATGGTTGCCTATGAGAGGGTGAACCCAGGTGTATTAACAGAGGAGGACTTTACATTCTTTCAAGTGGTCGCCGCACTTTTGTGCTCAGATCCCCGTCCCCTCTGGAGATCAAACGGCGAGACCCAGTCAGGGCAGTTCCTTCAAGGGATGACAGAAGAAGAAGAGGAATCTGATGAGGATGATCCCAACCCCAAGCCCTTATATCCATGGGGTATGTTAAGAGAATATGCAGGCAGGGACTCTAGAGCCCCGAGGGGAAGAACAAAAGGGAAAGTTGAAAAGGACTTTGAAGAGAGAGTTCAAGAGGGTGTGAAACCGTTGAGAGGTGGCACGAGACCGATAGTTAACAAGTACCGTAAGGGAAAGTCTGATGAGGGAACACCCAAGAGGGAGTGGAAAGCCCCCGAGACAAAGGGAAAGTCTGATGAGGAGGGAACGCCCAAGAGAGAGGGCTGGGGAACTCACAGGAAAAGTTTCAACGGAATTTGGGAACTCCCAGTCCTCCCGAGGTCTGGCTGAATGCCCTCTCCTTCTCCCCAGCTGCCACGTCCTTATCACAATCATCACAAGGAACGCGGTCATTTACCTACAGGCGGTCTGGGCCCTCGGAGCCTCTGAGCGTACTCACTCAGAGCCTATCCGCAGCTTTGGCGGAGGGACAGGAGATAGATTTAGAGGAGTGGGAGGGGGCAGGCGCTTACCCTGTCATTGTGGAGCGGGATCCGATGGGAAACGAGAACCGTTTCCATCGACCGGTGCCCTTCAAATTATTGAAAGAACTGAAGGAGGCCGTCTCCAAATACGGCCCTTCGTCACCTTATGTGAAACATCTCCTTGCGAATACCACAGCCACTTGGCCATGGGCCCCAGCTGATTGGAAGGAAGTGTCAGGGGCTATCCTTACACCAGGACAGTTAGTGGCTTATGGCGCTGCCGTTAGACAAGAGGCGCTCAGATATGTCAAGGAACACAATATTGCAGGGACAGAGGACGCTGTGAATATGATAACAGGGGCAGGGCCATACTCGCAGCTTATTGACCAGCTCCAATTCGATCCTCGGGTGATGGCTGCAGTTCAATATTGTCATATTAGGGGTTTTGCCAAGATTGACGCCCCGGGGACTATGAGGGACAAGTTGGTAGGACTAAAGCAGAGGGCTAGCGAGTCCCCCACTGATTTTGTGAGTCGGGTCCAGCTTGCGGTCCAGCGGTCTCTTGGCTCGGGACCAGGAACGGATTCCCTGATAGCTCAGCTGGTCCGAGATGGCTTGCATCCTGAATGCTCCCAAGCCCTAGCGGGCTTGGGGCCTCTCGCCTCCCTTGAGGAGATAGTAGAGAGGCTGTTAGACATTCCACCTAAAGACACCTACCAGGCCATGGTGACGGCGGTGGCCCAAGGGGTGACCCAGGCCCTTCAGGGTGCCAAGGACCAGAGGCAATGCTATCGCTGTGGTCAGATGGGGCACTTTAAGAGCCAGTGCCCTGCCGCTAAGGTGGGACCACTGCCCACTTGTTTTCGCTGTGGGAAACCAGGTCATATTGCCAGATATTGCTGCCCTAAGCCGCAGCCTCAACCACCTCGGTCGGGAAACGAGAAAAGGGGCCTCCCTCGGGGGGGCCCCCGACCCCAGAAACAGATCTTCCCAGTGGAGGCTGTAGGCCCTGTCCCCGCCCCCCAGCCCCGGAATTCTGTACCCCTATCGTTCCCGCAGCAGTATCAACAGGCTCTCCAAAAATTGCAACCCTAATATGCATGTCTACCACGGATTCCCCCGATGCCGATTTAGTTATAAGACCTTGGCATACTGAAGGGATCGACGTGCCCCCCGCTCCTTTCCCCCGTCTGGTGGTGGGACCCTCTGGCTATGTGCCATTTATAGTCCATACTCAATTGTTGTCCAGCGGGTCCTCCACGATTTATTTGACTAATCCGCATTGTTATCCTATAAATATTGCCCCAGGAACTCCCGTTGGGAGGGGTATCTATCTGCCTTGGGTTGAAGAGTCCGGGCAGGAAACCCATCAAGTTAATTGGTGCTCTCCCATTGTGGGCGATCGCCCCATGGTACAAGTTTTGGTTGAAGGACGCCCAATCATGGGTCTGCTCGACACCGGAGCAGATATTTCAGTCATCAATGCATCCCAGTGGGACCCCAGTTGGGCGGTGAACGATGGTGCTGCCCAGGTTGCTGGAGAAGGGGGTGCCAGTTTGGCACTACGGGCTGCTAAACATTTGAATTGGACCTTTGAGAATCATCAGGGGTATTTTAGGCCTTTGAAATTGACCGGCCTTGCCTACGCCCTTTGGGGGCGCGACCTTCTTCAGCAACTTGGGTTACACCTCACCACTCCAGAACACCTTCAGTTAAACATGCTGGGGCCACTGTGACGGTGAGCAGCCCACCTATAACATGGAAAACTGAGACCCCTGTGTGGGTTGAGCAGTGGCCCCTAACCCCTCAAAAGCTCACCGCCTTACGCTTTATAGTTGCTTCCCTTTTGGAGCAGGGCCGCATTGAGCCCACTACAAGCCCTTACAATTCTCCTGTTTTTGTTATAAAAACGAAAAATGGATCTTGGCGCATGCTCATAGACCTTAGAGAGATTAATAAATGCATGCTGCCTATGGGGGCGCTACAACCTGGTCTCCCTAGCCCTGCTGCGATCCCCCGAGATTTTAGTATGACAATTATTGACATCAAAGATTGTTTCTATAGCATTCCCTTACATCCACAAGATAGAGTTAAATTTGCCTTTTCCATTCCCTCGGAAAATCGCCAGCAGCCATATGAAAGGTATCATTTTACCGTGCTCCCTCAAGGGATGGCAAACAGTCCTACTATGTGCCAAATGTATGTCCACGCCATCCTCTCCCCACTCAGACAGTGCTTCCCCAAGGCCATTATCATTCATTATATGGATGACATTCTTATTGCCACACCTAGTCAGGATTCCACAATGGCGCTTACTCAACTTATGGTCGATACCTTAGCTGCCCACGGGCTAACTGTGGCTCCAGACAAGGTACAGACTACACCCCCTTTTCAGTATCTTGGCCATGAATTGAAACAAGGACGGATTGCTCGCCGTCCTCCGAGCATTGATCTTTCTCAGCTCACCACTCTAAACGATTTTCAAAAGCTGATTGGCGCTATACAGTGGATGCGGGCAGTTAACCCTATCCCTGATGGTGAATTATACCCGTTGTATGATTTGCTGTGAGGGGATCCCGCTCTGCTTTCACCCAGACATTGGACATCCGAGGCCTTAATGGCAGCCAAGAGCATCCTCAACAGATGCTCCACAGTTGTTGTGCGGCAGGAACCCAACCAACCCATTTATGCCACTATATTAAAAGCCAGTACCTTCATTGGGTGCCTCTATCAATCACATGGCATTTTGGAGTGGCTGTACCCCCCTCTCAACAAAAAGGTCCTTCCACATAAATGGCGAATGGTCGCCCAATTTTTTCTTTTAGGTGCCGAGCGCTGCCTATTGGCTTTTGGCAGATTTCCCATTTTGAATTTAGAGGCATCAGAGGAAGACTTAAGGTGCTTCTCCGATGAGATTCCAGATTGGGCCTCTCTTTTATGTATGTGTAATACCATAAAGCTTCCGCTGCCCTCAGCGCTTAGAGGATGGGAAGTCCTTCCTATCCATATGCCTTTTACTATTGTATCTCTACAGCCAGTTACGGGACCTACTGTTTTTACGGATGCTACTAAAAACCATAGGGCTGCAGTTTATATCCCTTCCAGGCAATTCCTTAAGGTGTACACCACCGAGCATTCCTCACCCCAGAAAAATGAATTGCTGGCAATACAATATGCTCTCTCCATATTACCTAATGAGAGCTTTAATCTTGTTACTGATAGCTTGTATTGTGCAAATGCTATTGCTGCTTTACCTTTTGCCCTCATTAATCCCCGTGCTTCAACTACAGCTCAAATCCTATATGATATTCAAGAGTCTATGTTACAACGCTCTACTCCTCTTTATGTATTGCATATTCGCTCACATATGTCCACCATAGGACCCATTTATCAGGGTAATGATATTGTAGATAAAGCCCTTATATTCCCTCTGCATTTAGAAGCACAGGCAGCCCATGATAAGTATCACCTATCTGCACGATCTTTGCGACGCCTTTATGGATTGTCCAGAGAAAACGCTCGCCAAATAGTCAAACAGTGTACCAATTGTGCTCCATTTCGCCCTCTTGCCCGAGACACCGCAATTAACCCCCGTGGTGATCTCCCTAACGATCTTTGGCAAATGGATGTAACACATTTTGGCAAAGTTCTTATACATGTTTGTATTGATACGGCCTCCAATTTTATTATGGCCTCTATACAGCCTAAGGAAACAGCCCGTGCAGTGATCAACCACCTCTATGGTTGCTTTGCCATGGTTGGGGTGCCCCAAGCTATAAAAACAGATAACGGGCCAGCTTATATTTCCTCTGCCTTTGCCGCCTTTTGTAGAGAATTTTCTATTATTCATATTACTGGCATCCCATATAATCCCACAGGTCAGGCCATTGTTGAGCGTGCTAACCGCACTATAAAAACTCTTCTGTTAAAACAAAAAGGGGGAGTAAGGGCAGCGGGGCGCCTCTCCCAAGGTGATCTGGCACAAGCTGTCTTCACTCACAATTTTTTGCAAATCCGAGACGATGGCACATGCCCTGCACAAAGATTTTATCTCCACAAGATGGGAGGCAGAAGGGAAAGGCCATTAAAGGCCCCTACTGCCTGCCTCACCGGAGCTCGAATCCGGTGGAGGGACCAAGAAGGCAAATGGCATGGCCCTGGAGTAGTTATAGCGAGAGGTCAGGGGTATCTTTGCATCCAACCAGATGGAGCTGACCCAGGGACGGAGATCTGGATCCCCACACGATGGGCAGTTGGGCTGCGAAAAGCCGAAAGCAAGGAGGAGACGAGGGCGGAGAGGAAGGCACCGCCCGAAGCGGGTGTGCAAACGGCGTGAGATAACCATGCTCACACTTCTGATGGACTTACAACAGTTCCTTCCTGGGTCCGAGGCTGTCCAGTCCAAATGGTACAACGCCACCCCCGCAGAGCAGCGAGCCACGGATCAAAGGGGCGACACCTACTGGACATTAGCACAGGGACTCCCCGCCTTATGCAGACTCAACATTCCTCAACCTTCCCCAATCAATGGCCGGCGGTCCGCAAAGCCCTCCAGGGGGCTATGCTGGCTTACAACGCCACAGATGACATCCATCAGTTGGACTTGCTTATTGATCAGCTGAATAACCTTTCCAGAACGTTTGAGGAAAAGCGTGAACAAGAAGAGCGTTCCATCTTCGATTGGTTACAACGAATCCTGGACTTGCACTGGCTGCCAGGCATGCTCTCCTCTGTTGCAGTTCTTGTCCTTATGTGTCTCATTCTGCCGTGCCTCCTGAAATGCCTTCTGCAATTATTGACACGGGCACTAGAGAGTCTTAAAGGCGATGTCTTGTCTCTGAGACACCGCGAGGGCAGGTCCCCATGGGGGGAACCACCCAATCTACCCGTGTAAAACAAAAAGGGGGAGATGTTGGGGGACAGCTCTGGACCGGGGTCCCCCGTGAGGACCGTGAGATGCCTGAGGGTCCGAACCTGCTTACGTGGCAGGCTAGCTGGTCTAGCAAGCCACGAGGTACTGGGATGGCCCTGGTAACAGGCTGGCTCCACCCACGGGGAGGCACTTGGGAGGAGCTCGCCCGCCCATGGGAGGTACGGGGGAGGAGACAGGGGATAATAAAAGGGGATGACCATGAGAGCTGGAGAGAAGAAACAGAATAAAGCTTGCTGACTGCAATTCCTTTCGGGTGTTCTGCCTGTTTATTCCCCTTCCCCAACAGGGAGAGGGAATTCCCTCCCCCGAACCAGGAGGAGGGCTGGAGACGTCCGAGGACCGGGGATAGGTAAGTAGAAGGCGAAGGCCCGGGAGTCGCCCCGGGCACCTACTCTAGCATTAAAGTCTCCCAGAATTAGAAACTTGTCGTCTTTTGGCACATTAATGAAAAGAGTCTCCATAAAATTTTTCTTTGACCTCAGCAAGGTTGATCATGATGGGAGCATACACAGTGATGGTGGTGACATGACATTTTTCTATAAGTGGCAATCACGTTGTCAAAAGTCTGTTGTTCATTACTTTTGATAGTCATACAAGCTTGTTGACTAGATTAGTTTGGATTACAAAACCTATACCAGCTTCATGGTGCTCCCCTTCACTGCAGTCACTCCAGAAAAACATGTATCCAGCTCCAACTTCAATAAGATGGCCTTCATTTGCTAGCCTTGTTTCACTCAGGGCTGCTTTTTGTATGCAATACCTGCTGAGTCCTCTTGCAACAAGAGCTGTTCATCTTTCAGGTCTAATGGATTTTGTGTTGTCTATAAGTGTGTACACATTCTATATACTGATAATAGAATAGAATCATCTTTGCAGACTTTTGCATGCATTTTTTAATATTTTGATCACAGGGTGTGATCCCCACCTGCCATGGTAATCAGATCAGGGCTGGGTATGCAGACAATTTTAGGGCACCTTTTTTTAACCCCTTCTTCACACCAGGGGGTGAGAAGTGCGATCATTAAAAGGTTTCTCAGGCACCCAGGGGACTGCCAAATCCCACTGCTGCTTTCAATGAGAAGACAGCCCTATGGCCTGTGCTGCCTGTGTGCAGGGTTGTCACAACAGTTCCCAGTGTATCTGCACTTGCTTTGTCACTTACCTGTTACCACAGGCCTTTGAGAGAAGTAAAAATTGTAAAATGGTATGGGTGATGTTTTTTGATTTGTGCATAAATTGAATTTCAGTGAGACAGATTTGCATAAAAGTCATCAGCCTAACTCTCGCCTCCAGAATCATCACACTCCAGTAGCAGGGAGGAGTCAAGATGACTGATGATGGCTCAAAATGCAATGGATGACCTTGGCATCTTTGATGTGTAACCAAACTCTAAGTGCTCCATAGAACCTGCTTTAGCTGCTTTTATGGCCATTAGAACAAATTGTTCTCACCCACGCATTCCACCAGGGGAAGTCTTCATGTGTTTGAGGTAGACACCTCCCACCCAACTCACCAACAGGTGAACATGTACAGTCATCCAATATTTGAACTGGTGCATACTGCAGCCACCCCTTACAAAAAAGGCTGGCATGTACAACTAGGAAAGGGAGATGGTAAATCACGGGTTCACACAAAATAACTTGGCAGTAGTAGCTAAATTCTGTACAATAATCCTGTCATATGGTGCTATCCTTGGTTGATTGTTGTTCTTCATTCTCAAAGAGGACCAAGATGACATCACTACGTTGGAGTAAAGGTATAATGTGCCTGGCTATGGCTGATCAGACCAATATGACCTCAGAAGGCACTATCACAGGTTGGGTACAAATAGTCCACATGAACATTTGGATTGGAGATGTCACTAAATTTGTGCATCTCACATTTCTTTTGAGTTACTGCAATTCTACTTTGCTCATAAAGCACAATCTTCTTTGATGTGGGCACACCATGCTGAGTGGTCCTGTGCCAGCATATCCAATGTCTCATAATCAATCTGAAAACTCTTTAGAGACCTTCAGAGTATCCTTGTATCTCTTCTTCTGACCACCATGTGAGTGCCTGCCTTGCATGAGTTCTCCATAAAATAGTCCTTTAGGCAAACATCCTTGGCATTTGAACAAAATGATCAGCCCATCAAAGTTGCACTCTCTGCAGTAGAGTTTGAATGCTTGGCAGTTTAATTCGAGAAATAACCTCAATGTTTGGTACCTTATCTTGCCAGGAGATCTTTAGAATCTTCCTAAGACAATTCAAATGGAAGTGATTCAGTTTCCTAGCATTTCACTGGCATATTTCCATATTTTACAGGCATATAACAGTAAGGTCAAGATGACAGCTCTGTAGACTTTCAGTGTGGTAGACAGTGTAATACTTCTCTCCCATACTTTCCTTTAGAGCTTCCCAAACATTGAGCTAGCTATGGCACTGCATGTGTCAACCTCAAAATCTATGGGCACATCCCTTTGGGTAGCACATGACATCTCCTATGAATGGAAGATTATTGGCTTAAAAGCAATTCAGACAATCATCTCTAAAATCAAATTCAGAATAATATCAAGCTACAGTCCCATGAGAATTTGCCTCAAATAGCAAATTTATGCTAATAATAGTTTAGTGGTAGAGTATTATCACTTTGTTGTGAGAACAGTTAACAATGAACACATATAAAGACATGCCATTTTTCCTTCATTTATAAGAATAACTACATTCTGGAGTTTCACACATACAGCAAATATTCAATAGTCACCTCCAAACTCCAAGAAAAATGCTTGCTACAGCAAGCCTCTCCTTTTCTACTGCCTGTTAACCCCTGAGGCAAATAAAGCCTTTGAATCTAAGGTCCATTATTACCAGGAGGCAGTTGGTGGTGCAGTGGATAGAACACCAGTGCAGGAGTCAAGAGGACCTGAGTTCAAATCTCATCTCAGACACTTGACACTCACTAGCTGTGTGACCTTGGGCAAGTCAGTTAACCCCAATTGCCTCATCCTGGGTCATCTCCAGTCATCCTGAGGAATATCATCAGGTCCCTGGATTCAGATGGCTGTGGAGGAGAAGTGAGGCTGGTGACCTTGCACAGCCCTCCCTCACTCAAAACAAAGTCAGTGTAAGTGATGGCATCATTTCTCTGATGGCATGGTCTTCTTCAAAGGATGAACACACACCATTGTTACCAAGTTGGATCAAAGATGTAACTTCAGTACTTGAGAATTTCACAGTAGTGGTCAATAGGGCTGGTAAGATCTTATGACCTTGCCCAAATAGAAAGTCCCAAGGAACCTCACAGATAAGAATAACTTTGCTACTTTTTCTCCCAATAGTAAGTTAGCAGTGTAGTTTATTTTTAAAGCAAAATATATCCAATTAAATATCTAACAGTTTTCAAACATTTTGACCAAATTCTTTTAGCAGCTCAAAAAAAGAAGTTACTTTTCTAACTATTTCTGATACAATGGTTTCCCAAATTTCACAATATAAGAATTATTTTAGAAACACTAATAACATATATAATGTACTGTATTTAAAACTTGAAACAAAACTTATTACCAGTCAGATTACTTCAATTCAGTTGTCAACTGGACTGGAACCAGTCTCTAACCTGTGGGTGACCACAACAAATAGAGAAGGCTAGAGACAGGAGAGTCAGGACACAAGCAGAAGTTTAATTAATTTCCGAGTGAGGAGAATGGCACCTGTAGGCAGAAGAGTCCCTTCCTAAGAAGGAAGGTTTAAGGCTGCTAAGGCTTCACAATTATTTTTAGATCTTGAGATAATTCTCATTGTTAGCATTTTTGGGGACAATACAGATGTTCTTAGGTACCATGGGAACAATCATTGTCTCAAGTCTTGGGGGTCATGACCACTCTTTCAGGTGTAGAACCAAAGTTCTGTGATGGGAACAGAAGTGCAGTAACTGTCAGTGAAAAGGAACAGGGATTATGAACATGTGAAAGATGGCCCTGGGAAATTGAGGGAGCTTAATTCCTCAGTGAATACCTGGTGCTAATCCAAGCAATACACTTTTCCAGAGAGTGATATCATCCTGAGTGCAAAGGATTATTGTTATGCCAAGGTCAGGACACGGCCTGCTTGCTGAGCCTTAGCTCAGGGAAACAGAGTATCTCCAAAATGTTTTGACATTTCACCCTTTTGGACAAAGGGAAGGGGTCTAAAAGATACCCTACCCTTACAGCCAATAAAGGAGAGGTAGGTACATGTTACAGGATATTGCCTGGGGGTGGGGAAGGTTAGTTCTTTGAGGGGACCTATTGGGGAAGTATGTCCCAGGTGTCATGGCTAATCATTGTTTGAAAAGAGAGGCAGGGTGAAGAACATCAGAGTAACTAAATGCCAACACACACTTGAATTAGGGCCTTGGTGGTTGGGTACATAACAAAAGGGGAGAGAGAAAAAACTCATCTGGCATCTTGGGACAGCTGTCTCATCTGAACGTCAGCTGCTTCTGGATCCGTCCACTCAGGAACAGGGAATTTCTTCAAATGATCCAGTTTCCCAGACAGATAGGGTTAGGTTTAAACAATGCAATAAAGTTTTTTTCTCACAATTTCCATAATTGCATAATTATATTAGGTCAATGATAGATCAGATTACTTAGAGGGCTCATAATGGAGTAGTTCTGAGAAGGGAAATTTAAAAGTTGCCAAAGTAACCAAGAAAACTTAGGACAACTCTACAAGAGGCTTCTCTGGTTCCAAATCTAGAGATTCCTAGATAATTCTGACAATATAGTTTAGTACAATCACTTAAACTTGGTCCTCTAATTTCAAGACTGCAGAGAATTTCAGTTTATATATCCTTTGGCCTAAATATTGTACCTGATAAAAGAATCTTTTAAAAATTCATGAGGGTCTAACTGAAAAGTAAACTCTTCTGTCCTTTAAGATTATCAGATAGATACTTTTAAAAATGGGAAAATAATTAAGCTTTCTTTACTATTATCAGAACAATTTTTGTGTAAAATTTAATTGATCCTTAATTAATAATCCTTAATCTGGTTTTGATAATTTATTACCAAAACATTTTACTAAGCTTAAAACTAAAACTCAAAGCCTGAATTTCTATGACAGATAAACTTTGGAAGTCAAACAAATATACATCTGTATGTAGTTCTTTAGTTTAATCTTGTTGCTTTTTTCAAAATTTGCTATTCCAAAAACTTTTACATTACATCTTTCTCTTATTACTTTTTCTAATCATTTCCCACTTTGGAGGATATATCCCTATATTATAATTTGACTACAAATATAGGTTAAAATTATAAGAGGTTCATACTTCTATCCTATTATGGTAACAGATATTCTCTTATCAGTCTGTTATTTAATTGATTTAGTGTTGTGCTTACAAAACTTCTGGATTATAGAAACTTGCTATAAAAGGAAAAAGAGAGATATAGTTATAACACAGGGGGAAATTCCCATAGTTCTGTTGGAAAAAAATTCCTTAGCTCTGTTTGATTCCAAGCATACATCATATCTGACAGCCAATCATGTAGTCATGGAGTGTTAAAGGCAAGGCTTAGAGGTAATCAAGTAGGGAATTTTCCTTTTCCAGAAAGGAAATTTACAATGGGAAAAAAATAAGTAGAGCATCCTACCCAGGACATATCCTAGGTTTTCCCTACAACCTTTTCCAGGCACAAACATCCACCTTTAAGCAGTTCTCAGACTGCTACATATGCCATTTCCTACTATTGACTTTATGACAATTCAGACAACTATCCTGGTTAATCAAAGCTCAAAACAATAGTGAATTTACAGTCACAGGAATTTTTACCTTAAATAGCAAAACTTCACTAACCTCATCTTAGAGCTTGAACATCTTTCTGATGTTTCCCTAACAACTAACATTTTATTAATATTTGTAAATTAAAACTACCCACATTCTGGGACTTCAAACATATAGCAAATACCTAATGGTTGATTCATTATCAATATGTTGAAGCTACATCTTTAAACCACCTTATATACTTTGATAATAGCCAAGATTTTCAAATGAAAACCTGCTATTATAGTAAATAGTATTATCATTATTAGTAATAGTATTGTTATTTTTACCTGTTTTATACATACTTTCAATATACTTCATTAAATATTTATCAGTTTCCAAATATTCAATTTTTATCACATTCTTTTAAAAGCTCAATTCATATGTAACAAGGTCCAGATTAAAAAATCACTTTATCTAACACCATTTCTGTTTTACAAAGGTCTCCCAAATTTTGCAATATAAGAGAATTTAGAAATACAATACAAATAA
Source organism: Notamacropus eugenii (assembly GCF_028372415.1). Classification (NCBI taxonomy): domain Eukaryota; kingdom Metazoa; phylum Chordata; class Mammalia; order Diprotodontia; family Macropodidae; genus Notamacropus; species Notamacropus eugenii. The sequence goes on from NC_092873.1 coordinate 405,570,204, forward strand.
TAGATTTCATATGATATAAATTATATTTCCAAATTATCACATATAAAAATCATTGATATTATTACCTTCAGCATATTAAAACCACTTTAAAGTTATCAAATATGGAATGATTACATTCAGTTAGAGAAATAATAATAATGCAGTGCTTAATATATGCCAGTTACTGTGTTAAGCACTTTACAATCATTATATAATATTGTTTTCACAACAACAACCATTGCTACCTTTCTCTTTACAAATCAAGAAACTGGGGCAAAGAGACATAAAATAATTTTCCATAATTTATACAGCTAATACATTTCTGCAGCAGGAACAGAGAAGGGTAGGATTATCAAGGGCAGAAACTGGCTGGCTCCCCACCCTATACTGCCATGCCAGGCACTGCTAGGGGCACCCAGGCTCTCCTAGGAAACAGCTGGGCTGGGCCTGCTGAGGGCTGGGTCACCTTGGAGACACTAACTGACTTGGCTTTTGATGGTATGAGAGAGGACACTGACTAAGGGCCAGGGTGGCTGCTGCTGAGACCTTTCCACTGGTGGTAATTTCTGGTGGTAGGGCTCAGGGAATGCTGGCTATAGAGCCTGACTCCCCCAACAGCTGCAGGTGCTGGAGTTAGGGAGTTGTGGGGGCAGGGTGTATGGAGGGCAGCTGTGGCTGCTATCCTTTCTACCAGAATTCAGATTTCTGTACAGTTCTCCAGCATTCTCTCTTCTTAATCTGATCTGAGAGGGGTAACAGAGAGACGTGGGCTCTAATCATCGGTAACAATCTCCTTGACTCTAGGGAAAGGGAGTATGACATGCTGAGGGAAGGTCCCTCAATACTCTCTGAGGTGCTTTCCTTTTTTCAGTATCTACACTAGCCTTTGCTTTTCTAACGAAGAACTGAGAGACATGGTCACAAAATAGGATAAAAACCAAAATGTCAAAGAATGGTTAACAAGAAGTTGCTATACTGTTTACTTATTTTTTTTTCAAGCTAGGCTTTCTGCCAAAACTGTTACCTTCATTGACTTAGAACAATGAAACTATTAACCTTGCCAATTACTTAAAAAACTTTTTTAAAAAAAGTTTATAAGATTTAATCCTTATGTTTCCTTGACACAGATTTTATAGAGTGGTACCTCAGAACTTACTAAGATGTTTCAGAAGGGGTTGATTTCTTGGAATTACCCCCCCCCCAATGTCTTGGAAGTTTTCTCCTGCAATCTTAAAATGATTCATTTCCAAATTACTTAATGATTAATATCAAAACCCCCAAAATCTATCAAAATGTGTTTTTTTAACAGTTCTACAACTTTAATTATCTAGCTTTATTTCTGTAGCCCCACCTTGGACAATGTTGGAACCACAGAAAATAAATGTCTTATGGGCTTTTCCTCTTTTCTTATAACCTAATCTCCCACACAAAGCCTAAGATGGGAGTTAGAAAAGTTAACAAATCTTTCCCAGTGTTTTTTCTAACTACAGCACTTAGAAATTTTTCTGGCTAACTGCATTCTTAAATCTTTCAAGTTAACAGAATGTAGCTCATAGCACAAACATGACACAGCCACTCTGCATCTTACAAAGACACAGATACAAACATAAAAATAGAAAGTGCACAATTAAAATGTTAATTTCAACCTGTTCCAGACTCACACAAAACCAAACACATAAGCAATTCTTACACAAAATTTTGACACATGCTGCAAATGAATATTTATAAATTAAAATTTAAAAAAGCAGACACATGCAAAAATTTGCCAATTCATGTGCAGAAAAACAGGAAAAAAAAAAACCAGGCCTTACCAGAGTGATATGAGTCAAGAAAAGGGGTCATGCAGCAGAGAACAAAAGAAAACCTACATGGAAGCAAAGAAAAGATGGACCGCATTCAACATAACACATAATATTTAATATGTAGGCTTTCTTGAAATGGAAATCTATTGCTATATATTTTGAATCCTCTCTTATGTTCTGCTATGCACATCACATTTTTTTATTTTGTATTTACGTTTTAATATTTAGGTTTATAATATGTTTCTTTTTCTTTTCTTATTATGTACTTAACTTTTAGTGTTCAAGCCTAAAATTTAAAAAAAAAAAGATTAAAAAAAAGAAAGAAAAGGGGCCCTGGAGCATTTCTCACAATGAAAAGCCAAGCTCAATCAAGGGTGAGCTGGAGGATTTGAGCAGGAAAGGGTAGTGGACTCATCAGACAAGGTGGGGGTCAGACTTCAGAGAAATAAATCTCCAGTAGTGCCTGGTCCACCTCCGCTGCTACAGGAAGGTCCAGTTGGCCCTGTTCCATGTCAAATCCCACTTCTGACACCAATTAATGTCAACCAGACCAGAACCAGACTTTAACTTGTGCATGGCCAGAGTCAAACAAACAGAGAAGGCTATGTAGGATAATTTTTTCTTCTTTTCTTATAATCTAATCTCCCGCAGAAAGCTTAAGATGGGAGTTAGAAAAGTTAATAAATCTTTCCCAGTGTATTTTTTAACTATAGCTCTTAAAAGTTTTTCTGGCTAACTGCATTTTTTAATCTTTCAAAGTAACAGAATATAGCTCATAGCACAAACATGACACAGATATTGACAGGAGAGTCAGGACACAAACAGAAGTTTTATTAATTTCAAAGTGAGGAAAATGGCACCTGCAGGCAAAAGACCCCATTCCTAAGAAGAAGGGCTTAAGACTGGTAAGGCTGGGGCCATTTATATACATGAAAAGGGTGGTCCACAACATAATCATTCTTAGATCTTGAGATAGTTCTCATAGTTAGCATTTCTTGAAACAATACAGGTGTTCTTTGGTCCCATGGGAATAGTCATTGTCTCAAGTCTTGGGGCCACACTTTGGAGCACAGAACCAGAGTTCTGTGATGGAAATAGGAGTGGAGTACCTGTCAGTGAAAGGGAACAGGGATTATGAACATGTGAAAGATGGCCCTGGGAAATAAGGGGAACTAAATCCCTCCTTGAACACCTGGTGCTGGTCCAAGCAATACTTTGCCAGAGGGTGATATCATCCTGAGTACAAAGGTTTATTATTATGCCAAGCTCAGAACACAGCCTGCTTGCTGGGTCTTAGCTCTTGGAAACAGGGTGTCTCCAAAATATTGTGACACAGTTGAATACATTTCCAAATTATCCCACATAGAAAATCATTCATCTTATTACTTTTGGCATTCTATACTAATTACTTATGAACCTCAGTACAGAATAATCCACTATGGAACAATTACATCCAACTGAAAAATAACAATAACATTTTTATTATGATTACCATGTGCCACATATTATGTTATTTGTTTTTGTTGTTCAGTCATTTTTAATTGTGTCCAATTCTTTTTTACCCCATTTGGGGGTTTTCTTGGCAAAAATACTGGAGTGGTTTGCCATTTCCTTCTCCAGCTCATTTTACAGATGAGGAAACTGAGGCAAATAGGGTTAAGTGACTTGACCAGGGTTCCACAGCAATTAAGTGTCCAAGGCCAGACACTGTCTTAAGCACTTTACAATTATTATATCATTTGATCCTCACAACAACCCTGGGAGGTAGATGCCATCATTATCCCATTTTACACAAGAGGAAACTGAGGCAAACAGGTGAATGACTTGTTGAATATCACATAGCAAATAAATTTCTGAGGCAGATTTGAATTCAAGTTTTCTGCTCTGGGGAGTTTCCATATATGTCTCCTTACTATCAAATATCAAATGTATTTTCCATTAAGTTCTAGTTTACCATAATTATCCTAGTACAACACATCTCACTATAAATGAGACCACATAATTTAGTTTCAGGACAAAAAATTTCAATCAAATCAAATTTGTGTATGATCACAAAAGGTAACATTCTGAATCTCAATTTTCCTCCTAGGACCATAAACAGCCTACTTCCAAATTTTAGGAGTCCCCAGTAGTCAGCTGTCATGTTATAACTTGCTAGGATACTGACTGTTTGAAATTGCTAATAGGTGTTTCTTTAAAAGTTTTCTCATATCCTTCTTATCCCAACAGAACTAAGAGCTTCTCTAATCTTTTTCCAAACTCTAAAGCCTTTCCCCCTTAAACCTCTATTCATGAAGTCAGTACAAATCTGACTTCAGCTTTCCTTAACTTTCTACCTATTTCCTCTTATCTTTACTTGCTTAAATTTTCTCTCTTCCTTCCTTTTTATAACTCTCCAGGGAACTTAGATTATAGCCTACTAATTTACCCAATTAAATTCTGCTGAGTCAAATGACTATTACAACTGATTTCCACAAACTAGGAGAAAAAGGAAATGGAAAAAAAAATTCCTTCCTTTTCACATCTGCCTTTATCTCTGCCTTCTCTAGCTGTACATGATGGTAGAGGCAGAAAGAATCTCACAGTTTCATCTTTATCTCCCACAGAGAATGTGATCAAAGGTCAGTGAGAGTAAATAGATCAGATTGATGTTTCATTAGTGTCTCTCTCTCTCTCTCTCTCTCTCTCTCTCTCTCTCTCTCTCTCTCTCACACACACACACACACACACACACGCCTTCTAAGTTCCCTTTCCATCATTAGTCATTGTGAATATTTATCCCCATTATCCACAACAGGATATAGGCCCAACAGATGTGGGGCTGGGGTTGACACTCTTACACAGTGGCTGTTTTCAGATGAGGCCTGTCAAAATAATTTGGAGATATCCTGTTTTCCAGAATTAAGGCCTAACAAGCAGGCTGTGCCCTGAGCTTGGCATAACAACAATCCTTTGCACGCAGGTTGATATCACCCTCTGGCAAAGCGTATTGCTTGGACCAGCACCAGGTGTTTACTGAGGGAGTTAGCTTTCCCTATTTCCCATGGCTTTGTTTCACATGTTCACAATCACTGACAGGTACTGCACTCCTGTTTCCATCACAGAACTCTGGTTGTATGACTGGAAGAGTGAGCATGACCCCCAAGAATTGAGATGGAACTATGGGAACAGTAACTCAAGACCTAAAATGATTATGTCATGGTACAGCTCAGGATGTATATAAGACCTGCCTTTAGTCCAGCATGTTAAACCCTCCTTCATAAGAGGGGGGGCTTTTATATGCATATATCATTTTCCTCTCTTGTATCCAGACTCTCCTGTCTCTAGCCTGCTCTGTTGGTTTGGCTCTGGCCACCCACGGGTTAGTAGCATTTTGGATCCAGTTGACAGGCCCCTCTTCAGTTTTCTAAACTTCCTTTCCATTCTTTCATCCCTTCTCTTCAGTCTTTTCCCTTCTGTTTCAAAGGCACTCTCAACAGCGTTAAAAAAAATTCAATTTTGACCAGGCTTTTGATCTTTAAGTCTTATTTTTAGCATTCAAAGACCTGACTTTTATCTGGCCTAATTTTCTTCCCACAATTTTCTCAGTCCCCACCAAGTCTCATCGCTTAGTTATGGACATAACTGTCAGGATTTCTTTTGTCCGAAGCTGTAACTGCTTGTGTACCCTAGAATCCACAGGAAGTTCGCCCTTCCTGCTTGATTTTGAATACTGGTATTTCCTTGCAATGAGATGCCTCTGTGCTTGCAAGTCCATGGTTTTACTTGCCTCTCAGTGCACAAATGAGAGAGGGAAATCATCAAAATCTGTGTTGGGGGATCTACTTTTCCTTTACCTTTCCGAGTTTGGGATTGGATTGGAATTAACCAATCGCTCACTCTGGTTGACTGCTGGGAAAGTCTCTCTGGGACACCACAGTGTCGTCTTCCAGGGTAAAATTCCTCAGTGACATACTCAGGGCAAAGTGATTCTTCTGGCTGAACTTTGACAAAAATTGTTAAAAGAGAAATCTTTGTTTAACCCTTGCCCTCAATAACGAAGTAAACCCAGAAAAAGAAAATTTAAAGGAGTTTATCGTAGCACCCAAGGTAGAACCACGCTGAATGCGGCCAGGGGCCAAATTCAAGTCAAAAGGTGAGTTTCGTAGGAAGAGAAGGCAATCCTGACAAGTACACATTTCTAGTGAGCTCATGTTATCTCAGAGAAGAGTTTTCAATTTGGGAAGTTGCAGATTTCTAAAAGGGTATCAAAGCACGTGCAGCTGTCCTTTCCTGTGCATGGGTGGGTTGGCATATCCTTCAGCTGCCGATTAGCACCTACTCTTCGGATTGGTACGTACTATGGTCACCCGTTAGGAGAGGGCAACCACATACAACTAGGAAAGGGGGATGGAAAATCATGGGTTCACAAATTAATTTGGTGGTAGTGGCTAAATTCTGTATAGAATATATGTGTGAGATATTTTTCAATTAAAAAAAAAGCAATGTAAAAAGGTATATTTGCTTCCTTATCAGTTATTCCCCTGGAAGGCAAAAAGTCTGTGATTCTCCAGAATCCAAACCCTTATTTTAAGAGGTGAAGAAACTGAAGCCCAAAGTGATGAAATAATTTGTCAAAGACTTTGAACACAGACTTTCCCCTCTAATAAGTACGGTATTCTATTGGACACCAAGTTTCTTCCCAGCTTTAACATTGTTTGAATGGAAAGTGTTATCACAGTCACAGTGGTTGATAATGTTTTTAATCGGGATGTAGTATCACTAGAGTGTAAATGTTGCCTTTTTTCTCCCCTATCTGACCCTGTAATTTCATTGAGGAGGGGAGCTTCTCCTCATCACCATTGTAGGGCAATAAATCATTTGGGGCCTGTGACTTGCCTAGAGTCATATGGCTCTTTAGTGTAAAAGGTGGAACTTACTCGTGTCAACCTAATTTCGAGGCAGGAGGTCCCTCATTCACTCTTCCATTCTGCTTCACTACTATAGTCGATAGTGCATTAGTAAAACTGGGTTCAGGTGCTCAGTGCTTTAGCACAAAACTTCCTACAAGGCCAACCAGCCAACTTCTTTCGGTATAAATTCCATCAGCCTTTTCCTTCAGGAATTTAAAATAATTTTATCTCTTTCCCACAATGCGACCCTTGTTGTTAACGCAGGTACAGGTTGTACAGGCACGCAACGACCAGGTTTCGTGATACCCCTAGGTGCCCACTTTTTGCTAGTGAGAAGGGGATCAAGTATTAATTACCGCTCTTTGACATCGCTCCCTCCCCTTGCAGACCCAGCGCAAGGCAAAGGCTGGAGCAAGGTTCTAAGATCTTGGCCGCGTGCCTAGTTCGTTGGGCTCAGCGTCCCAACTTGAGGTGCTGGGGAAACCTAGTTGCTTGCGGCTGTGGGTTCTTTTTTCCTCGCCATGTTTTGGGAGAAAGTCCTCGCTTCCGGAGTATTATTGCTTGGCTGCAGCTCAGCTTTGTGGAGGTAACAGACAAACTTGGGGCAAGAGTTGAGCGATTTCGCTGCCGGAGCGCCAGGAAGCTCCTGTGCACAGTGGGGGACTTGGGCGTCAAATGGCTTGAGCTCTTAGGTTTTATTTAGTCGCCTTCTGCTTGATTCGGAATGGAGAGAGCCACTGATCTCATTGCTTCTCCCCCGAGGACCCCGTTTCTGTGCTAGCTTTCCTCTTCCTCGAAACTCATCCTTCAGCATATGAGGGTGGGTAGAAATCATGCCATTTGGCTGACACTTTGACAACTGCGAACACTTTTTAAAAAATTGAGTCGAACAGTAAGAATTAAGCGTGAACAGGACCAATATACCTCCTTTAACAAAATGAAGAATGGATCTCTTTAGCGCTTTGTATTAAAGGGAAGAAACTATCAGAATAAGGAAAAGATTTACTGGCGTCGGCTCTTAGAATGTAGAAGTTCTTTCTTTGCACCTCAGCACTTAGCATAGAGCCTGGCACGTAGTAACCACTTAATCAACACTGGTTGATTATCTCACAGAGTTGTTGTGAAGATGAAACGAGATAATATAAATCATCTCTGTCTCACCGGAACCTAACTATCCCTCTCTGGCTAATAATGGGCAGGAAAAGGTAACAAGGTAGCGGGAGGATATGTGAAATGGACGATTCCCTACCTACCCACTGAATCCCTTTGTGTTCTTAGTACTGAAAGAGTTATCAGTTTATCTTTATATAAAGTGAAACCTGTTAACATCGATTGCTCAACTAGTATTTTTTTCCTGCACTATATGATAAAAAGATAAGCTGATGGCTTGTTATCAGAAAGCCCTTCTATCCTGATGTTAACGCATCTTCAGCCTAATATCCTTCGGCATTTGTGGCTGTAGAATTCTGGATTGAGAATTCAACTTCAGAATGATGTCCCTGAGAAAAGAAAAGATATAACTTTTATGTAAGAAAAAAACAGCTATATTCAGAACATTATATTTTCTAAGGCAGGACAGGAAAGGGGATTTAATCACAATAGGAAGATTTTCAATAATAGTTGAATCATATAGCATTTTCTGGTTAACCTACCTTCCCTGCCTCTCCCCACATTGTTCTTAGCAGAGGATCTTTCCTCCTACTTTACTAAGAAAATAAAGATGAGCTGCCTGGATTCTCCTGTTTCAAGACTTCAAAACCCTCTTCAGGGATGGGGAACCTGCTTACACCTTCATCCACACTCCTATTCACCTACCTATTCTCCAATCTTTGAGAAAACAAGTTCTTTGAGGACAAGGACTAGTTTTGTATTTCCAGTATCTTGCAGATAGTAGGTGCTTAATGGATGCTTTTTGATTGATTTGGCCCTTCTTTGCCTACTTGTGCTCTGGATCGAAACTCTTCCCAACTCCCTTTCATTAATTCCCTTGGTCCCATCCTCAATCTATCCCTAGGAACTGACTTCTTCTCAATTGCCTATAAATATTCTAAAAAGCTTCCTGTGAGGCTGTGAAAATGGAAAGAAGGGACTCTATACAAGACATCCTTCAAAGGTAGAAATGACAGTGACATTCAGTGACTGTCTCTGTGCCTCAGTGACAGATTGAATATGTGGAGTGAGTGTGGGGAGAGATGTCAAGGACTGTCTGCCCCTCAGGAAGGATGATGACATTCTGTAGGATAAGAGACTTAGAAGAAGGGGGAGGGTGTTTTGGATGTATTGAATTTGAGATGCCTAGGGGACATGCAATTTCAGATGTCCAGTAGGCACGTGGAGATTAGAAGAGAAGTTAGGGCTGCAAAGGGATGTTAAATGAATCCATGGGAACCTGATTAGATTACCAAGCAAGACAATATAGAGGGATAAGAGGGCCCAGGAAAGACCCTTGTGGGGACCCCATATTCTTAGTGGAACAAAGATCCAGCAAAAGAGAATCAGAAGTAGTCAGATAGGAGGAGAACCAAAAGAGAGAAGTGTCACCAAAACCAAGAGTGTATTCAGGAGAAGAAATCAGTCATGTCAAATGGTGCAGAGAAATCAAAGAAGATGAGGACTGGGAAGTTCATCAGATGTGGCAGTGAAGACATTATTGGGAACTTTGAAGAGAGCAGTCTCAGTTGAAAGATGAGGTCAGAAGACAGACTGAAGAGGAGTTAAAAGAGGATGAGAAGAGGTCTCTTCCTTCACAATGGAGCAACGGATGGGGAAGCCTTTTCCACCCTGCAGTTGAAACCAAGATCTCCTGTACTAGTATTATCATACTGCAATAGTACTACCTCCTTTCATTATTTCACTTTGATTCTTTAGATTCTTTACTTTTCCACATGAATTTTGTGATTTTTTCTGGTTCTGCAAAATATCCATTTGATAATTTGTACTGATATAACACTAAAACTGTAAATTAACTGTCATTCTTACTATATTGGCATGTCCCGGCTATGAACAATGAGTATTCCTCCAGCTACCTGTTATTCTTTATTTCTGTAAGAAGAACTTTATAATTATATCTATACAAGTATTTTATGTGACTTGATAGATTGATTCCCAAGTATTTTATGCATTTTGTAGTTAATTGGAATAGGATTTCACTTCATATTATTGTCTCTCGGTCTTTGTAATTCTTATTATAGAGAAATGCTGTTGATTTTTAAGGGTCAGTTCACAGCCTGCAACTTTGTTGAAGCTATGATTCTCTCAATATCTGTACTGATTTTCTAGGATTTTAAAAAGTAAATAATCATTCCATTAGCAAATAGGAATCATTTTATCTCCTCTTTACCTATCTTTATGCCTTTAATTTCTTTCTCTTGCTTTTAGCAACCTGCTTCTAGAATGTTATCTGATAATAGTGGGGGAAATGGCCATCCTTGCTTCACTCCTCAATTTATTGGAAAAACTTATTGTGCATCTCCATTTCATATGATATTTATTTTTGGTTTTAGATAGACACTTTTTATGATGTTAAAAAAGTCCCTCTATATCTATAGTCTATGGGTTGTTTTTGGTTTTTGGTTTTAAGCATAAATTAACTTTGTAGTTTGTCAAAGGTTTTTTCACTTTGCATCTACTGTGATAATCAGGTGGCTTTGGATATTTTTGTTTGTAATATGATTATGTTGATTGTTTTCCTAATTTTGAACCATCTTTGCATTCCTGATATAAATACAGCTTGATCATGATGAATGATTTCTTTGATCACTGTAATCTGTTTGACAGGAATTAATTTAAATTTTTTTTAAATTGAATTGAATTTTTGAATTGATATTTATGTTCTATAGTTCCTTATACTTTATCCTTCCTAGTTTAAGTATTAGGACTATATCTCATTAAAAGGAATTTGGTAGGGTGCCTTTTCCCCAATTTTTTGAGAATTGTTTGTATGGTATTATTACCAATTTTTCTTTAAAAGTTTGATAGAATTGTCTAGTGACTCTACTAGATACAGGAGGGTTTTTTAAAATTTGGTAGTCCTTTTATAAGTAGTTTATTTTCTTCTGAGATTGAATTATTTAAAATATTTATTTCATTTTCTGCAAGTTCAGATATTTTATATTTTCCAGGTATCCCTCTTTTTTGTGTATCCTGTTTTGGTAGTATGTAACTATACATACTAGGTTCTGATCATTCTTTTTATTTCTTTTGGTTTCATTGTGGTTTTACCTCATTCATTCACTGTTTGGTTGACTTAATTTTTCTGTTATCTTTTTTAAAAATCAAATTGACTAAAGGTTTATCAGTATTATTAGTCTTTTTAGAGAACAAGTTTTTAGTTTTATTTATTGTTTCTGTAGTTTTTTGTGTCCAGTTTATCTATTTCTCCTCTAATTTTTAATGTCTCCTCCTTTATGATTATTTTAGGTTGGTTTGTTTGTTGACTTAATATTTTTTAAATGCCTATCCAGTCCATTAATCCCTTCTTTTTACTTCTTTTAGCATTTTGTTTGTAAGGATATAAATTTTTCTCCTGAAGACTGCTTTAGCTGCACTCCAGAAATATTGATGTGTTGCTTCATCATTATTTTCTTTTTCATAATTATTAGTTGCTTCTATGATTTCTTCTTTGATCAACTCATTGTTTCAGTTTTCATTATTAGGTTTCCACTTGGATCTGTGTCTTTCCTTTATGCTTCCTGAACTGATGACTTTTTAACTACATTATGATCTATAAAAAATGTGTTTGCTAATTCTTCCTTTTTACATTTGTTTGCAATATTTCTGTGCCCTAATACATAGTCAATTTTTATGAAAATTCTATGTGATGCTGAGAAATATGAATATTCTTTATCAGTATTACTTAGAAGATGTCATAAGCTTTTTTTAAACTCTAGCTTCTCCTACAATTTGTTCAATTCTATATTTTTGCTTTTGTTTATCTTTCTATTAGATTTATTGAAAACAGAGAGAGACATTGTAATTTCCTGTCACTATTATATTACTATGTCTTGTATTTCAGTTAATTTTTCCTTTATGAATTTGAAAGTTAAGGCCTTTAGAGTATATAAACTTAATATTGATATTGGTTTGTAGTCTACAGTTCCTTATAGGATAATGTAGTTTCCATGTTTAACTCTTTTTATGTTTTGATTTTTGTTTTTGTTTTGTCTAATAGCATGATTACAACTCCTCCTTCTTTGGACTTACCAGATAAATAGAAAGTTTTGTTTCAACCTTACTTTTATTCTGTTTAGGTACATTCCCTAGAAGGAACATATTATGAGATTTTCTTTTCCTGTCCAATCAGTTACTTTTTCATTTTATTGGGTTTTGTAATCCATTAAAGTGATTCAAAGTTATGAGTGTTACGTTTATATATTCCTCCATCTGTGTTAAATGCTTTTTTTTTCTGAATTAGGACTTTGTCACCTCTTCCTCTATAAATGCAGTAATTTGTGTTGCAGTTATTCTTGCTTCATCTACACTATTTTCACCATTTTCTTCACCTCATCTCAAGTTCCTCCATCCCCCATTTGTTACCCTTTCCTCTAATTTTGAGATGTTTAACTTATTAATTTCTTTTCCTTTTATATAAATCTTTTATAAATCTTTCCTCCTTTTCCCCTCCTCAGTTAAGCAGTCAAAATCCACTTTCTTCACCCTCCCCTTTAACTTGTTTTATCAGGTTTTTACTTTCATTTTCTGCACCTAATAGATTTCATTATCTTTATAATTTGTCTCCACTTTCTGTCTGTCCTAGAGTTTTATCCTTTGATTCATGGCCCCTTTCCTTATTTACTCCTCCTTTGCTCTAGTTATTCCTCATAGAATTTAATTTTTGAAGATACTTTTGAAGGATTTTCTCTCTTCTAAACAGTTTGCATTGTTGACCTTGGTCTCCTTTTCTGTTTGTGCCTCGCTCTGGAAATACTGATTCCTGAAGATGATAATCAAGAATTTTCCTTCTGTCTCTAATTTTGACATTCATTCCTACCATTTACCACCCCCATCATAATTTTGTCCCATTTGTCATGAAATCTCCTGTCTTTGTTTAAGTCTTCCCTCTCTTCTAGGTGTCAGTTACCAACAAGATGTCTGCTTATGAAGCAAAAGTGAGTGGTCACTTTAAGCACCAAATCATTTCAGACTATACCCATTGCAATGTCTGCATTTTGATTTATAGAATCTTTCTCTTCTCCCCCAGGAGCATTTTTCAGTGGGACTCCTTCCCCCTAGTGAAATAAAATTTCCTCTGTCCTTTCCCCTATTTCATTTTCTCCATTTACCTCGTCATCCATTCTCTTCTAGACCCCCTTCTTCCTACAAGACTACAGGAGTTATTTCCCCTTTGTTGTTAAAACCTTTACTTGATTAGATTATATCATATATTTTCTCCCTTTATTTATTTTTTCCCACTCATTTTCTCTTACCATCACATTGTGCAATTCATCCCTTCCCACAAAAAATTTAATTCATTTGTCAGCAGGGTGTTGTGAGGTTTAACTCATGATCTTTCACCCCTGTTTCTCTAGCTTCACTCCTTCTAGTTTACTTCTGCTTTCACCTTTGTCTCCTTCTGTACTTTTAGAAAGAAATATGTTGATGATATCTCTGTTCTTTTATTGATTCTGTATTTGTTTGCTTTTTATCCCTGTTGTCTGAAGTGTTTGAAAAACAAAATAGTTTTATTCAGAACTTTTTTTAATTAAAGTTTTGAAGACCTCTTTTTCATTGAACATGCAGCTTTATTGTTATCATTATTAATGAGTAGTCTCAGTTTCGCAGGGTTTGTCACCTTGGTTTGCATCTTGAGAACATTGTACCATAGTGTTCCATTCCCTCTTCTAGTTTCTGGTGCATACAGAATAGTCCTGTGTTATTCAAATTTTCTTTCCTTTCTGTTTGATGGTACTTTTACTAGTCACTTGCAGAATTTATTGTCCCTCATTGAAATTGTTCAGTTTAACTATTGTGTGTCTTAGAGTTGGCAGCACAAGGTTTTTTGTTTTGTTTCTATGGAGATTATTTGTAGATTCTTTCAAATTGCCCCTTGTTTTATTTTCATAAGTTTTGGGCAGATTTTAAAAAATATTTTTTTACATGATTATCTCTTCAGGTTTTCTGACTTATCATGTTCTTCAGTGAAACCTATCATCCTTAACTTGTTTCTATGCATCCTGTCTTGGAGATCAGTGTGTTTTGCTTTTATGGAAATCATGTTCTCTTTTCATATTATTGCTCTGTTTTTCTTCTTCCAAATTGTTCTTCACTTTTGTATATTTTTATTCTCAATCAATTCCCTATTTTGCTTCTTTGGTGAAGTCTGCCATCACAGATTCAAGTTTTTCTATTTTACTAGTTATTTCTGCTGTGCAGACCACAGATTCTGCCTTTACTTTTTCTTATTTTCCTTTTAAATCATTTGGAAATTTTTCTTCATGGTTTCATGCTCTCTTGGAAATCCACAAGAATTCCCTTATCAGGTATTTACCCATTTTTCTTTGTCTTGCCATATTTATTCATAAATGTCTGGATTCATTTAGTTGATCTATAGGCTATATTCCCTCTGTTATTAAAATCTTCCCTATTGATTTATCTGCTTATGATAAAGGTTTTTAACTGAGTTTTCTTTCCCCTGAGATCTTGGTGATTTCAGTCTTTTTTCCCTTATATATGCTAGTTTCCCATTTTCTGATCACTTCCCCTTTGATGAAAGTTGCCCTGGGAGCTAGACTTCTCTAGGTGAGACAGCTAGACTGTCTCAGTCTCCTGCCATGCTTGTGAATTGTGTTTCATTGGTCTCAGTCTCTAGCCTAAGAGACTTCTGGGGTCACAAAGCTGGCTCCAGTTAGATGCTGGGACCTTTCTCTCATGTTTAATTGAGTATCACATGGCTGGCATCCTCTTCCAGTTCCCTCTATTTTTCAATTCTCTAGCTGAGCTCTCTTGTAGCTCGGAGCACTGCCACGCTAAATCCCAGAGACAGCAAGCTATGTTTGTTTTGTGACCCAAAATAGGGGAGAGATGGAGAGGACAGAGTTGAATTTTGTTGCAAACATATGGGTCAGCTTGTGTAGCCCTGCCTGAGTATGGTGATTAATAGGGTTTGGGATTCTTCTTGAGTACATTAAGGGTTAGGGATTAGCCTTCTCTCGTGCTAGTTCATCTTGTTACTACCTTATTAGGGTTCTTGGTGTCATATAGTTCATAGAAATAGTGGAAATTACTCTGTCTATTTATATAATTCATATCCAATGGTCTCAGGCCATGGAAGAGCTCAAAAAGGATTTTGAAAATCAAGTAAGAGAGGTGGAGGAAAAACTGGGAAGAGAAATGAGAGAGATGCAAGAAAATCATGAAAAGAGGGTCAACACCTTGCTAAAGGAGACCCAAAAAAATGCTGAAGAAAATAACACCTTGAAAAATAGGCTAACTCAATTGGCAAAAAAGGTTCAAAAAGCCAATGAGGAGAAGAATGCTTTAAAAAGCAGAATTAGCCAAATGGAAAAGGAGGCTCAAAAGCTCACCAAAGAAAATAGTTCTTTAAAAATTAGAATGGAACAGATGGAGGCTAATGACTTTATGAGAAACCAATCTGCCAGATCATGCTAGCTTCAGAGCATCCAAGGTCCACATACTAAGTCTTTCTTACCATCCTGAGAAGTTTTTTGCCTTCTTGAGTCTTTTTCAGTGACCCTCTTTGCTTATTGCCTCCAGGTACAGAAACTTACAGACTACTAATGTCTCTGGTCTATTCTTAATAACACTGGAATTCTGAGGACTTGCTTGCCTGTGCTGCTCTAGACTTTATTGGAGCTCCCCTTTCTAATTTCCTATAAACATCTGGCTGACATTTTTGCATAGTTTCAGGTAGAAGATGTTATTTATTCTGAATTCTAATTGGATATCTTGATCATTATTCAATCTGGTACAAATTTCAGATTTTTACTAGATTAAGTAAGTGGGAGCTTGGTTTCCTGCCTCCCAGTCATACACCACCTTGACATCTTTGTTGCTTGTTTTTAACATGCATCAGTGTTTCTTTTCTCCAAAGCTTTTTGTGTATGCATTGATATAATCATGTGACTTTCACTCTTTTTATTAATTTGTTCTTATTTTTCAGCATTCATTTTCACAAGATTTTGAGTTCCATATTTTCTCCCCATCTCTCTCCTTCACTTATCCCAAGACATCGTGCATTCTGATTACCCCTTTCCCCAATCTGCATCCCATCTATCACACCCCTCCCTTCTCTCATTCCTTTCCCCTCTATTTTCTTGTAGGGCAAGATAGATTTCTATACCCCATTGCCTGTATGTCTTATTTCCCAGTTACATATAAAAACAATTTTTAACATTTGTTTTTAAAACTTTGAGTTCCAACTTCTCTCCCTTCCTCCCTCCCCACCCATCCCCACTTCTCAGTGGCAAGCAATTCAATATAGGTTATACATGTGTAGTCATGCAAAACACTTCCATTAGATACATGTTATGAGACTAACTATATTTCCCTTCATCCTATCCTGCCCTTTATTTATTCTGTTCTCTCTTTTGATTCTGTAATTCCTCAAAAGGGTTTACTTCTAATTACTCCCTCCTCCCATTTGCCCTCCATTCCATCATACCCCACCCCCTACTTATCTCTTCCCCCCTACCTTCCTGTAGTGTAAGATGGATTTTCATACCAAACTGAGTGTGTATGTTATTCCCTCCTTAAGCCAAAGCTGATGAGAGTAAGGTTCACTCTTTCCCTCTCACCCCCCCTCTTCTTCCTTTCCATTGAATAAGCTTTTTCTTGCCTCTTTTATGTGAGAGATAATTTACCACATTCTATTTCTCCCTTTCTCCTTCTCCCAATATATTCCTCTCTCATCCTTTAATTTTATTTTTTTAGATATCATCCCTTCCTATTCAACTCACCCAGTGCACTCTCTCTCTCTCTCTCTCTCTCTGTCTCTCTCTCTCTCTCTCTCTTTCTCTCTCTCTCTCTCTCTATATATATATATATATCTATATATTATATATATAGATATATATGTATGTAGTATATAATCCCTCTAACTACCCTAATACTGAAAAAAGTCTCAAGAGCTACAAATACTATTTTTCCATGTAGGAATATAAACAGTTCAACTTTAGTAAGTCTCTTATGGTTTTTCCTTCCAGTTTACCTTTTCATGCTTCTCTTGATCCTTCTGTTTGATAGTCAAATTTTCTTTTCAGCTCTGGTCTTTTCATCAAGAATGCTTGAAAGTCCTCTATTTCATTGAATGACCATTTTTCCCCCTGAAATATTATACTCAGTTTTGCTGGGTAGATGATTCTTGGTTTTAATCCTAGTTCTTTGACTTCTGGAATATCCTATTCCAAGCCCTTCAATCCCTTAATGTAGAAGCTGCTACATCTTGTGTTATCCTGATTTTGTTTCCACAATACGTGAATTGTTTCTTTCTGGCTGCATGTAATATTTTCTCCTTGTCCTGGGAGCTCTGGAATTTGGCTCCAATATTCCTAGGAGTTTTTCTTTTGTTATCTCTTTTAGGAGGTGATTGGTGGACTCTTTCAATATCTATTTTACCCTCTGGTTATAGAATATCAGGGCAGTTTTCCCTGATAATTTCTTGAAAGATGATGTCTAGGCTCCTTTTTTGATCATGGTTTTCAGGTAGTCCCATAATTTTTAAATTGTCTGTCCAGGATCTATTTTCTAGGTCAGTTGTTTTTCCATTGAGATATTTCACACTGTCTGTTTTTTTTTTTCATTCCTTTGGTTTTGTTTTACAATTTCTTGATTTTTCATAAAGTTGAGATTTCCAGTTGTGGGAACCAGGACGGCAGAGTGATCAATAATTGCTATCTCCCTCCCCTTGTTGACCTTGATGAGCCCAGAGACTATCTCCCTGGGAAAAACCCTGGAACAGTGGGAGCAGCAGAAGGGGTAAACAGACTTTACCCCATGATGAAGATTGCTAAGAAGGGTCCCTCTTTATGCGACTGAAGGGGATCAGTGCAGGATCAGAGTTGTCTGAGACAGCCCCACCTCCACAAACCAGGAGAAGATTCTGAGCCCCAGAGGGAAAAGCCAGCAACCACCAACACAAGTACACCAGGCCTGCCTCAACACCCCAGGGGAATCGGGAAGACACTAGTGCAGACATGATCAACAATCACTGAACTTGCCTATGTTCTAGCTCAGCAGAGGAGACCTCCTGTGGCCAGATCACCCCTCCCCCACACTTAATGAGCTAGCTCCAGGGTAACTGTGGGGAAGCCCAAAAAGACCTCACCTGGCCTCTGCTTTCCAACACCAACCAGCTCAGCACCAGGTAAGCTGCAGCATTTTAGCTTCTAGCTGAAAGAACCAGAGACCACAACACACAAAGCCTCAAGTTTCAGGCACAAGAACTCTAGGACAGAGCCCTCTATGCTGCAGACACAGATATCTACTTTGAAAAGCCAGGAAAGGAGTGATTATCATGAGTAAGAAGTGAAGCAGAAAAGAAAAGACCATAGAGTCCTTCTATGGGGGACAAGGACCAAAACACAAATACCAAAGGCATTGAGGCTGTACTCCTATATGAAACTTGAGAAGCGAATATGAACCAGTCTGAAGCACAAAGAGCCTTCTTGGAAGAGCTGAAGAAGAATTTTAAAAGCCAAATTAGAGAAATAGAAGAAAAACTGATGAATGACTTTAAAAATATGAAAAAAGAAATCACAGAAGAATTGAAAAGAAAAATTGGACTAATGGAAAAGGAGATGCAAAAGTTAACTGAAGAAAACAATTTGATGAAAATTAGAATCAGGCAAGTAGAAGTTTATGAATCTATGAGACATTAAGAATCAGTCAAACAGAATCTAAAGAATGAAAAGATAGAAGAAAATGTAAAATATATAATTGGAAAAACAACTGACCTGGAAAAAAAAACCAGGAGATAAAATATAAGGATTATTGGTCTACCAGAAAGCCATGATGAAAAAAAAAAAGCCTGGACAATATCATCCAAGAAATCATCAAGGAAAATTGTCCCAAAGTCCTAGATCCAGAGGGCAAAAAAATCATTGAAAGAATGCACTGTTCACCTCCTGAAAGGAACCCCAAACTAAAAACACCAAGGAATATCGTTGCCAAATTCCAGAACTGTCAAGTGAAGGAGAAAATACTGTAGAAAGCTAGAAAGAAACAATTCAAATATTGAGGAGTTACAGTCAGAATCACACAAAACCTTGCAGCTTCTACATTAAAAGACTGAAGAAATTGGAATACGATATTCCATAATGCAAAAGAGCTGGGACTGCAACCAAGGATTAATTACCCAGCAGTGTTGAGCAAAATATTTCAGGCAAGGAGGTGGACATTCAATGAAATAAGGGATTTCCAGACCTTTATGATGAAAAGGCCAGAACTCAATAGAAAATTTGATCTTAAAATGCTGATCTCAAGAGAGACATAAAAGGTAAACAAGGGAAAAGAAAAACTTGTTACTCAATATATGCAAATTGTTTACATCCCAATAAGCAAAGATGATACTTGTTAATCTTGAGAATTGCATATTTATTATGAAATATAAAAGGGATATACATAGACAGAGGCAACGGGTATAAAGTAAATGACGTAATAATAACAAATGTGATTTAAGAGTGCAAAGGGATTGTAATGGGAGATGTGAAAAGGACAAGGCAGAAGAAAATAAATTATATCACAGGAAGAGCTCCAAAAATATATTACATTAGAGGGAAATAGGGAAGGGATCTCAGCACTGTTTGAGAGGTACTCTCATCTAATTGGATTCTAGGAGGGTACAACAAACTCAGTTAAGTATAGAAATACAACTACCTCTATAGGCAGTAGGTGGGGAAGGGGGAAAGAAAAGGGAGGGGAGGCTAAAAGGGAGGTAAGAAATAGGAATGGAAAAGGTGATTAAAAGGGAGAGGGGCTGAAAGAAGGGAGGGAAGACTGAGGGAGGCAGTGGCCCACAATTAAAACTCTATTGTGGAGGGGAAGGGAGAAGGGAGAATTAAAAGCATAAACCAGGAAAAACAGAATGGGGGGAAAGAGACAGATAGTAATCATGACTGTGAATGTGAATGGAATGAACTCTCCCATAAAATGGAGATAGATAACAGAATGGATTAAAAAACATAATCCAATAATATGTTGTTTACAAGAAACACACTTGAAATGGGGGCATTTACACAGGGTAAAGGTAAATGGTTGGAACAGAATATTTTGTGCTTCAGGTGATGTAAAAAAAACAGGGGTGGCAATCTTAATCTCAGACAAAGCAAAAGCAGAAATAGATCTAATCAAAAGAGATAAGGAAGGAAACTATATCCTGCTAAAAGGCACCATAGACAGTGAAGTAATGTGAATGAAGGGTGCAAAGGGATTGTAACAGGAGAAGTGAAAAAGAGGAGACATAAAATGGTAAATTACATCACAAGAACAGGCACAAAACTATATTGCAGTAGAGGGAAAGAGGATGGAGAGGAGCATTGTTTGAGAGGTACTCTCATCTGATTTGGATCAAGGAGGGAACAACAACCTTAATTAAGTATATAAATCTAACTAGCTCTATAGGCAGGAGAAGGGGAAGGGAGAGAGAAAGGGGAGGGGAGGGTAAAAGGGAGGGAAGAAGTGGTAAGGGAAAAGGGGAGTAAAAGGGAGGGGAGCTGAAAGAAGGGAGGGAAGACTGAGGGAGGTGGTGATAAAAATTAAAACTCTATTGTGGAGGGGAAGGGAGAAGGGAGAACTAAAAATCACAAAAGGTGGGAAAGAGGATGGAGGGAGAGACACAGATAGTAATCATAACTGTGAATGTGAATGGTATAAATTCTCCCATAAAACAGGCAGAATGGATTAAAAAACATAATCCAACAATATGTTGTTTACAAGAAACACATTTGAAATGGGGGGATACTCACAGGTTAAAGATAAAAGGTTGGAGCAGAATATATTGTGCTTCATCTGATGTAAAAAAGCAGGGGTAGCAATTCTAATCTCAGACAAAGCAAAAGCAGAAATAGATCTAATCAAAAGAGATAAGGAAGGAAACTGTATCCTGCTAAAAGGCACCATAGACAGTGAAATAATATCATTACTAAACATATATGCTCCAAGTGGCATAGTATCCAAATTTTTAGAGGATAAGTTAAGCAAGTTACAGGAAGAAATAGACAGCAAAACTATACTAGTGGGGGACCTCAACCTCCCCCTCTCTGAACTTAGTAAGTCTAACCTCAAAATGAACGAGAAAGAAGTTAAGGAGGTGAATGAAACTCTGGATAAGGTAGATATGATACATCTCTGAAGAAAATTCAATGGGGAAAGAAAGGAATATACCTTTTTCTCAGTGGTACATGGCACATATACAAAAATTGATCATGTACTAGTACATAAAAACCTCACAATCCAGTGCAGAAAGGCAGAGATAGTCAATGCATCCTTCTCAGGTCATAATGCAGTAAAAATTATATGTAATCAAAGGCCATAGAAATACAAACCAAAAACTAATTGGAAACTGAGCAATCTAATCATAAAGAATGAGTGGATTAAACAACAAATTATAGAAACAATCAACAACTTCATTCAAGAGAATGACAATAACAAGACAACTTACCAAATCTTCTGGGATGCTGCAAAAACAATTCTAAGGAGAAGTTTTATATCTTTGAATGTCAACATGAATAAAATAGAGAAAGAGATCAATAAATTGGACATGCAGCTTAAAAAACTAGAAAAAGAACAAATTGAAAATCCTCAAGTAAACACCAGATTAGAAATACTGAAAGCCAAAGGAGAGATTAATAAAATTGAAATTAAGAAAACTATTGAACTAATCAATTAAAACAGAGTTGGTTTTCTGAAAAAACTAATAAAATCGATAAACCTTTGGTCAATTTGATTTTTTAAAAAAAGAAGAAAACCAAATTACCAATATCAAAAATGAAAAGGGTGAGCTAACCTCCAATGAGTAGGAAATTAAAACAATAATTAGAAATTTCTTTGCCCAACTGTATGCCCATAAATTCGACCATCCAAGTGAGATAGATGATTATTTTAAAAAATATAAATTGCTCAGATTAATAAAAGAGGAAGCTGAGTGCTTAAATAATCCTATCTCAGAAAAGGAAATTGAGCAAGCCATCAATGAACTCCCTAGGAAAAAATCTCCAGGGCCAGATGGATTTACAAGTGAATTCTATCAAACATTTAAAGAACGGTTAATTCCAATACCACATAGACTATTTGGGAAAATTGGTGAAGAAGTTCTACCAGATTCTTTTTATGATACAAATATGGTTCTGATACCTAAACCAGGAAGAGCGAAAACAGAGAAAGAAAACTATAGACCAATTTCTCTCATGAATATAGATGCAAAAATTTTAAATAAGTTATTAGCAAAAAGAATACAGCAACTTATCATGAGAATAATACATTATGATCAAGTAGGATTTATATCAGGAATGTAGGGCTGATTCAGTATTAGAACTATTAGCATTACTGATCATATCAACAACAAAATTAACAGAAACCACATGATTATCTCAATAGGTACAGAAAAAGCTTTTGACAAAATACAACACCCATTCCTATTGAAAACACTGGAAAGCATAACAATAAATGGAACTTTTAATAAAATAATAAGCATTATCTTCCTAAAACATTCAGCAAGCATTATATGCAATGGGGACAAGCAGGATACATTTCCAATAAGATCAAGGATCTTAAAACAAGGATGTCCATCATCACCACTATTATTCAATATGGTACTAGAAATGTTAGCTGTAGCAATAAGAGAAGAAAAAGAAATTGAAGGAATTAGAATAAGCAAAGAAGAAACTAAGTTATCACTCTTTGCAGATGATATGATGATATACTTAGAGAATCCCAGAGATTCAAGTAAAAAACTACTTTAAATAATAAACAATTTTGGCAAAGTTGCAGCTTACAAAATAAACCCACATAAATCATCTGCATTTCTATATATTACCAACAGAATCCAACAACAAGAGATAGACAGAGAAATCCCATTTAAAGCTATAGTAGACACTATAAAATTCTGAGAGTCTACCTGCTAAAACAAACCCAGGGACTATATGAACAAATTACAAAATACTTTTTGCACAAATATAGTCAGATCTAAGTAAGTGGAAAAACATCAGTTGCTCATGGTTAGGCTGAGCTAATGTAATAAAAATGACAATTCTATCTAAATTAATTTACTTATTCAGTGCCATACCAATCAAACTACCAGATAATTATTTTTTAAAGCTAGAAAACATAATATCAAAATTCATCAGGAAGAGCAAAAGGTCCAGAATATCAAGGGAACTAATGAAAAGAAATGCTAGGGAAGGTGACCTAGCCCTACCAGATCTCAAATTGCATTATAAAGCAGCAATCAACAAAACCACTTGGTACTGGCTAATAAACAGAGCGTAGACCAGTGGAATAAGTTATGTACTCAAGACACAGTAGTTAATGAATCTACTGTTTGATAAACCCAAGGACCTCAGCTTCTGGAATAAGAACTCACTTTTTGACAAAAATTGCTGGGAAAAATGTATAACAGTGTGGCAGAAACTGGGCATAGACCAATGCCTGATACCATACACAAGAATAAAGTCCACATGGTCTAGGTATAAAGATTGACACTGTAAACAAATTAGGGGAGCAAGGAATAGTGTATTTGTTAGATTTATGGAGAATGGAGGAATTTATGATCCAATGAGATAGAGAACATTATGAAGTGCAAAATGGATAATTTTGATTACACTAAACTGAAAAGTTTTTGCACAACCAAACCCAATGCAACCAAGATTAGGAGGGAATCAGAAAACTGAGAAAGAATTTTTGCAACTAGTGTCTATGATAAAGGTCTCATTTCTAAAGTATATAGAGAACTGACTCAAATATACAGGAATACAAGTCATTCCACAATTGATAAATGATCAAAGGATATGAACAGGGAATTTTCAGAGGAAGAAAATAAGACTATCTATAATCACATCAAAAATGCTCTAAATCACTATTGAGTAGAGAGATACAAATCAAAACAACTCTGAGGTACCACATTACACCTATCAGATTGGCTAACATGACAAAACAGGATGATGATAAATATTGGAGAAGATGTGGGAGAGTTGGAACACTAATTCCTTGGTGGTGGAGCTAACCATTCTGGAGAGCAATTTAGAACTATGCCCAAAGGACTACAAAAATGTGCATACCCTTTGTTCTAGCAATATCACTTCTGGGACTCTATCCCAAAGAGATCATAGAAATGGGAAAAGTCCCACATATACAATAATATTTATAGCATTTTTCTTTGTGGTGGCTGAAAACTGGAAATCAAGGGAATGTCCATCAATTGAGGAATGACTGAGCAAGTTGTGGTGTACGAATGTAATGGAATACTATTTTGCTGTGAGAACGATGAGCAGGAAGATTTCAGAGAAGCCTGGAAAGAGTTATATGAACTGATGCTGAGTGAAAGGAACAGAACCAGGAGAACTTTGTACATAGCAACAACTGCAATGTGAGAGGAATTTTTCTGGTAGACTTAGTACTTCACGGAAATGCATGGACTTAAAAAATTTCAAATGGTCTCAATGCAAAATGCCTTCCACATCCAGAGAAAGAACTATGGAATTGGATTGCAGATAGAAACAGACCATTTCTTTTTATTATGTTTTGTTTTGTTTTGTTTTATAGTTTTTCCCATTCGTTTTTATTCTTCTATGAAACACGCATTTGATAGGAGTGTAAAAAAAAGTCATTAGTTTCCATCTGCTCCATTCTACTCTTTAAGGAATTATTTTCTTCAGAGAGCTTTTGGACATCCTTTTCCATCTGGCCAATTCTGCTTTTTAAGGCATTCTTCTCTTCATTGGTTTTTAGGTTCTCTTTTGCTATTTGGGTTAGTTTATTTTTTTAGGTGTTATTTTTTCAGTAGTTTTGGGTGCCCTTTAGCAAATAGTTGACTTGCTTGTCATGACTTTCTTGCATCACTCTCATTTCTCTTCCCAAATTTTTCTCTACTTCTCTCACTTTCTTTTCAAAATCCTTTTTGAGCTCTTCCATTCCCTAAGACCAATTCATATTTCTCTTGGAGGCTTTGGATGTAGGAGCTTTGACTTTGTTGTCTCCTTGTCACCAAAGTAAGATTCTATAGTCTGATTCTTTTTCTAGTTTTTGCTCATTTTCCCATCCATTTACTTGACTTTGGAGGTCTTTATCAAGATCATTCTCTGCTTCCAGTGGGAGAGGGGGTACTGTCAGCTACTTGATCCCCCCATAATCTGTGGGCCTAGAGCTCCAGAAACAGCCACTGCCATGGCTGCCTCTCTGTTGTCTGTGGCTGGGGTCAGATCACACTCCTCTCTCACAGGTCCCACAGGTTTTTCCACTGACCTTCCAATTTGTCCTCTGCATTTGGGGGTTGTTAAGTCTGGAAACCACCACAGGTGCCAGAGATTCAGTCCCCCCAAGACCTGTTCAGGTTCCATTTGTGCCAGCTCAGCCCACAATAGACTGTGCTCTGCTCCCAGGATGGTGCAATAGACATTTCCCCTCGACCTTGCAGGCAGTTTTGGGCTGGAGATTTGCTTTACTCTGTCATTCTGTGGATTCTGCTTAGAGTCATTTTTTACAGGTATTTGGCTGGATTTGGGGGGAGAATTCTAGAAGTCCCTGCTTCTACTCCATTATCTTGGCTCCACCTCTGACTTTTATTATTTTTTTGTAAGAGATATTTTCTGTTATGTTTATATTTTTCCCAGTGTTAAAACAGCTCTATATTTCTGGTATAAATCCAATGTGAGAATAGTGAATGATCTTTAGAATTTGTTGATGTAGCCTCCTTGCATGTACTTTGTTCAATATTTTTGCATTAATATTCTTTACATAAATTAGTCCGAAATTTTCTTTCTTCATATCTCCTTGGTTTGGGTATTGGGACAATATTTCTCTCATAGAATAATTTCATAGGTTATCTTCTTTCTCTGTTTTTGCAACTTAATTTTTTCTAACACTGGAATTAATTATTAGAATATTTGATTGAACTCACTTATAAATCTGGTAGGAGATGATGGTTTTTCTCTTAGAGTCATTTCATCACTTATTCAAGTTTTTTCCCTGAAATTGGATTGTTCAAATGTTCTACTTTCTTGTTCTGTCAATCTAAGCATTTTTTGCAAGTATTCATATTTTTCATTTACCTTATTTATTTTGTTGGCATGCAATTTTTGTAATATGTTTTGTAATATTGGAGTTAATTATTAGACTATTTGATTGAATTCATTTGCAAGTTGAGCAGAACATGATTTTTTTTCTCTTCCAGTTGCTTCCTCATTTGTTCATTCCCCACCCCACCCCTCCCAAAATTGGAGTGTTTAAGTAATCTATTTCTTGTTTTGTCAACCTGAGTCATTTTTGGTATTCATCCATTTTACCTAATTTATCCATTTTGTTGGCATGCAATTTAGCAAAATAATTTCTAATTTCTCCTTACCTATTATAAATTCTCCCTTTTCATTTTGGATTTTTGTAATTTGGTTTTCTTTTCTTGTTTAAAAAATCAAAGTAGTTAATTTGACAATTCAGCAGCTTGTTTTCTTTATCAGCCCTATGGCTGTGGTGATATGGTTGTGGTGATAGTTTTGATTTTATTTGTCTCTTTGTTTTTCAGAATTTCTATTTTTCCAATTATTTGAGGGCTTTCATTTGTTGCTTTTCCAATTTTTAGAAAAAAATATGTGCCCAATTTATTATTTCTCTTTTTTAAGTGAAATAATAACTAGCATTTATACAGTGCTTTAAGATTTGTAAAGTGCTTTAACAATATCTCATCTAATGAAAATGTTTGGAAATCTCATGGCAAGAAAACTCATTTTGTTGCAATTTAGAATACAAGTCAATAAAAAGTTTATTCGTACACTGTTGCATGCCATAGCAGGCGAAAGCACCAATAGACACCTATTTCTCTATAGGACCCATTTCTTACAAGAACATGTAATATACAGAAAATGCATCATTGTGCTTGTTCACAATCAGTCATTGGCCTTGGTGCAATTTGTGGCATCTCAGGGGAAGAGAGACAGAAACTTTAAAATCTACTGGTCTATCATTGACTTTGGTGGGGGTACAAGACAGAATGAGCTCTATTTATCTTTTGGTTTACCTTGCACAAGAACTCATGTGAAAGAAAGGAAAGCATAAGCATAAAATATGACAGCCTACTTATACATGAAATGGAAGTTCTAAAATGCCATTATTCATATCAAGAAAAGGTAAATGTAGTACCTTTTTCGTCTGTCACCAGATTTTTTTTTCCTGTTAAAATCTCTCAGAGAGATCTAGCTATGACACTGAAGTTTTTCTATGTTGTCACATTCACAGTTTCTTAGATAAAATTATTGCTTCTATGATTTAATTATTCTTTGACCCATTCATGCTCTAGGATTATACTTTTTTAGTCTCCATTTAAATTGGAATCTTTTGTATTTCTCTTATTAATTACATTTTTGCATGTGTTGTGATTAGTGAAGGATGTATTTAATATTTATTTTTTTTAATTATTTGTTCATGGCTTTTTATGTCTTAACATAGTTTTTTTCTGGTAAAGATGCCGTACAAAGTATGTGTACTCTTTATAATTCCCATTCAGCAATGGACAAAGATATATTATTCCTAACTTTGCTAAAGTTCTATTCAGTTCCTTAAACTCTTTCCTGTTTATCTTGTTAGATTTCTCTAGTTTTAAAAAGAGCACACTAGTCCACAACAATTACTATTTTGCTATCTGACTCTCCTTAAAATTTCATAAGCTTTTCCTTGAATAATTAGATATTGTGTCATTTGGCACACATATTTATTATAAAAATTGTTTAATTATTTATTATACTTTTAAACGTAGTATAGGTTCCCTGCAAATTTCTTTTAACCATGTGTATGCTTTACTGTTGCTTTGTCTGAGGTCACAATTGCCATTCCTGGTTTTTTTTTATTTTAAATGTTTATTCATTTATTTTTAGTTTTCAACATGCATTTCCACAAAATTTCAAGTCCCAAATTTTCTCCCCATCTCTCCCCTCCCCCACCCTGTAACATCTTGCATTCTAATTACCCCTTCCCTCAATATGTCCTCCCTTCTTCCCCTCTCCCTCCCCTTATCCCCATCTTCTCTCTTTTCTTGTAGGGCAAAATAGATTTCTATACACCTGTATTTCTTATTTCCCAGCTGTATGCAAAAACTTTTCTCAACATTCATTCCTAATACTTTGAATTCCAACATCTCCCTCTTCCTCCCTCCCCACCTATCCCTACTGAGAAGGCAAGCAATTCAATATAGGCTATATATTTGTAGTTTTGCTAAAGACTTCTATAATAGCCATGTTGTGTAAGACTAACTATATTTCCCTCCATCCCACCTTCCTCCCCATTTATTCTATTCTCTCTTTTGACCTTGTCCCTCCCCATAAGTGTTTACTTCTAATTACTCCCACCTCCCTTTACCCTCCCTTCTATTATCCCCCTCACGCTACTTGTCCCCTTCTCCTCTACTTTCCTGTAGTGTAAGAAAGATTTTCATAACAAGTTGAGTGAGCATGCTATTCCCTCCTTAAGACAAATGTGAAGAGAGTAAGCTTCACTTTTTCCCTCTCACCTCTTCCTTTTTCTTCTCCATTGAATAAGTATTTTTGCCTCTTTTATGAGTGATAATTTGCCCCATTCCATTTCTCCCTTTCTCCTCCCAATATATTCCTCTCTGACCCCTTAATTTTATTTTGTATAGATTTCACTCCTTCTTATTCAACTCACTCTGTGCTCTCTGTATATATGTGTGTGTGTGTGTGTGTGTGTGTGTGTGTGTGTGTGTGTGTGTATAATCCCTCCAACTACCCAAATACTAAGAAAAGTCTCAAAAGGTACAAATATTATCTTTCCATGTAGGAATGTAAGCAGTCCAACTTTAGAAAGTCTTTTATGATTTCTCTTTCCTGTTTATCTTTTCATGCTTCTCTTGATTCTTGTGTTTGCAAGTCAAATTTTCTTTTCAGGTCTGGTGTTTTCATCAAGAATGCTTGAAAGTCCTCTCCATTTTCCCCCCTGAAGTATTGTACTCAGTTTTCCTGAGCAGGTGATTCTTGGTTTTAATCCTACTTCCTTTGACTTCTGGAATGTCATATTCCAAGCCCTTTGTTCCCTTAATGTAGAAGCTGCCAGATCCTGTGTTATCCTGATTGTATTTCCACAACATGCAAATTGTTTCTTTCTAGCTACTTGCAATATTTTCTCCTTGATCTGGGAACTTTGGATTTTGGCTACAATATTCCTCGGAGTTTCTCTTTTGGGATCTCTTTTTAGAGGTGATTTGTGGATTATTTCAGTATTGTTTTACCCTCTGGTTCTAGAATATCAGAGCAGTTTTCCTTGATAATTTCATGAAAGATGATGTCTAGGCTCTTTTTTTGATCATAGCTTTCAGGTAGTCCCATAATTTTTAAATTGTCTCTCCTGGGTCTATTTTCCAGATCAGTTGTTTTTCCAATGAGATATTTCACGTTAACTTCCATTTTTTCATTCTTTTACTTTTGTTTTGTAATTTCTTGGTTTCTCATAAAATCATTAGCTTCCATCTGCTCCTTTCTAATTTTTGAAGAACTATTTCCTTCAGTGAGCTTTTGAACCTCCTTTTCCATTTGACTCATTCTGCTCTTTAAAGCATTCTTCTCCTCAATGGCTTTTTGGGACTCCTTTGCCATTTGAATTAGTTAATTTTTTAAGGTGTTAATTTCTTCAGTATTTTTTGGGTCTCCTTTAGCAAGCTGTTGACTTGCTTTTCATGATTTTCTTGCATCACTCTCATTTCTCTTCCCAATTTTTCCCTGCTTCTCTTCCTTGATTTTCCAAATCCTTTTTGAGCTCTTCCATGGCCTAAGACCATTGCATATTTATTTTGGAGGTTTTGCATGCAGAAGCTTTGACTTTTAGGTCTTCCTCTGAAGACCTAAATTGTTCCTCCTCATTTGAAAGGATGGAAGAATATGCCTTCTCACCAAGAAGGTAACCTTCTATTGTCATTCTTTTTCCCTTTTTTGGGCATTTTAGCAGCCAGTTGCTTGACTTTTGAGTTCTTTGTCAGGGCCAACTTCAGGGCTGGGATTCAGATCAGCTGCTCAATTCCCCCAGGGGCTCTAGGTGGAGGACTCCAAAAATGGAAGTTGCTGCTGCCATGGCTGCTGCCAGGTGTCCAGACTACACTCCCCTCTCCTAGGTGAAGGAGTCCTCCCACTGACCTTTTTAGCTGTCTGTGGCATGTGGGTTGAGCAATCTGGGAACTACTGCTTCCTGTGAAGTCTGCTCAGGGTCCTGTCCCTGCCACATCGGACTGCACTGCATGCACTCCATGCTTCCTGGGCTGTGCTGCTTGTGCTCGCCATTCCTATTTTTCTCAGATTACTCTGTTGCATTATAGATTCTACCAAAGCCCCATGTAATGCCAGTGCAATACCCATAGCAGCTGCAATGGATAGTGTATTTCCAGGGTAAATTTGTAAAATATAAACTCTCTTCCTCCAAGACAAAACCAAAATATTTATTCAGATACCAGAAAGCCAATTCCACCATGGTAACAAAGAAGTTTGTGCACATTACCAATACAGGGAACACTGCCATCCCCAAACATTCCTTCCATTAGGCCTCCCCACAAGCAAGCTCCCACAGGGCAAAATTCCTCCCTCCCTCAGGCTGGGCCAAAGCTCAAAGTGGGTCACATGGGCCAGGGAAGATCTTCAAATTCCCTTACCATTGGCCCATCATCTTAAGTCCATGTGAATATTTGTTTTAAGCGTATTTCTTATGAAGAACCATTTTCTAATTCTTTCTGCCACTCTTCTGTGTTTTACAGGAGAGATCATACCATTTACTTTCACAGATAATATCACTGATTATTTTCCCCTTAATCCTAGTTTCTTAAAGAAAACATTCTATTTTTGGCCTCTACCTCCCTCTTTCTGTTAAAAATTAAATGGGGCATGAGAGGAAGGGAATGAGATCAGCACTAGCAATCTTTAATTGGAGTTATCAGACCCTACTCCTTTGCCCTTTCTCTCTTCAGCCCAGACAAAGATTTTTACCCTTTTCCCATCAATTCAGTACTCTCTTTATAATATACCCTCCACAATTGAAATATGTTTTGTTTGTGACTAATCCTTACCCAAGTATCAATTCTTTCTTAAATTCTGTCTTTTCTTCATTCTTTCCCCACTTATTTACCTGTTGAATTTTCATTTAATTTAGTTATACACTAAATTATGTATTTTTTCAACCTTGTTATGCTTGGTTCAGAGGATAATGAATTTATGAGAGCCTTCCTTCACCTATCCACTTATCCAGTCTTCATATTCCTAGTTCCTCCCTCTTATTCTTCATTTGTTTATTGGTTTATTCCTTTTCTCTTCCCTTTTCTTTACTCTCTAAACAACAACAAAACAGAGCAAAACTATGTTCATGGCCTGAATTTATCTTTCTTTGATCTCTTTTACTCTTGGAGGCTATGAGATTCTGAAATGACAATGATCCCTTCTCCTTTGAATAGGATATAAGCACTTCTGCATCATTTAGGCCCTTTAAAAAGTCCAAATGTATTTATCCTTCCAAGTTTCTCTCATCTCCGCTGATTGTAATTCAGAGTTTATTTCCCACTGTGGTTTTCTTGGAAGGAATGCTTAAAAGTCATTTATTCTAGTAAAAGTATATTTTTTGCTTATCGGACTAAGTTTAGCTTTTTAAGATGTCATTCTTATTTGAGAGCATCTTCTTTTGCTTTTCCATGTTATAATATTTCTGCAAAGTCTTGTGTGATACTGGTTGCCATTTTCTCCTAGTCAATCATTTTCTTCCTGTCTGCTTATATTTTTTTCTTTGACTTGGAAACTCTGGATTTTGACTGATAATCATTTGTATTATCATTTTAAGGATTCTTTCAGGAGATAACTTCCTGATTCTTTATATTTTCATTTTGCTCACTTGTTCTAATATTTCCAGACAGTTTTCATTTATGATATTTTGAAATATCATATCAAGAGGGGTTGTTTTTGTTTAATTGGTCATAACCGTTGTTTTCTGCGAATCCAGTATTTCTTGAATTGTTTCCTTATCTTGTTTTCAAAGTCACTTTTTTATACTAAAAAATTCATGATTCTATTTTTTTCAATACCTTACCTTCTATTATTCTTATGATATCTGTCAGGGTTCTCTGCTCCTCCTACAACAGGAATGCCACAAGAATTACATTTCCTTAGAAGTTCCAAACCTGTCCTTGGGACTTAATTGGCCTTTGCCTCTCTTGATACAACTTCTTGGTCACCTAAGGAAATAAAACATTCCCCTCCTCCCTCCCCCCACCACACATGCCCCACATGGTCAGGGCCTCTCTGGATGAGTGGATATTTGAAGACCATACAAGTCATCCTATTCTGCCCTGCTGACCAGACAAGTTTCCATATTGAGAAGAAGGGGATCATGTGTATAGAAGCTAAATGCCTCTGCATCTTTGTTACATATGCTTACTTTATTTGGGCAAAGTAAACCTCTTTTTGTTAACTTCTCAGTGTTTTACAAATGTCTCATTTTTACCCTAAATTTGAACCTGAACAGGGTGCTTGTAGCTGAGTCAGTTAGATGGTACAATGGATAGAATGGTGGGCTTTGAGTCAGGAAGACCTGAATTCAAATCCAGCCTCAGACACTTACTAGCCATGTGACCTTGGCAAGTTACTTAATCACTCTTGTCTACCTCAGTTTCCTCAACTACAAAATGGAGATAATAATTATACTTACCTTACAGGGTTATTGGGAAGATCAAATGAGATAGTATGTGTAAAACACTTAGTCAGTGCCTGGCACCTAGTAGGCACTATATAAATGCTTTTCCTCTTCCTTTCCCCAGCTGTTGTCAGGCATACCCCTAATAGTTGTATTACTGAATGTTGAGGTTTTTTTAATCCCATTTTTTTTTTTTAGTATGTTCTCTAAGATCTTCCACTTTTTGCTTCAGATTTTTTATTCTCTCTTAATGCTCTAATTTCTTGCTGTGACTCTTCATTCATTTCTTCCATTCACTCTTGTCTTTATTGTTTCTGAAGTTCTACTTGTAATTATTGCAGCATTATTTTCATCTTATGGATTGATGCTGTGCTGGAACTTCCTTCCACTCCCATTAAAGTCCAGGTGTCACTTCATTGCCACAGTGCTAGAATAGGTAGTTGCATCCTAACACTATCTCTCATATTTTAGTCCCTAGCTGGGAAACTGCCCAAGATCAGGCCCTACCAATCAATCAGTAATTCAATCAACAACAACAGTAAGTTTAGCATTTGCTGAGTATGTACTATATGCCTGGCTAAATGTTGGTTATCAAATAAGGAAATAGCCATCTTCTGGTGTAGACATGACCTATATCTTGTGCTGACCTAAGGCTTGTTTCCTGGACCAGACCCGATCAAAGCCTATACTGACCTCAGCTCATCCTTTGGCATATCCTAGACCTGAAGCTCATGATAGACTTCATGCCTTGTCCACACAAGCAGGAAATTTTCAGTCTTTAGATTACCTTCAGATTTTAGTCTATCTCTTGGTATTATCATGAGCTAGATAGTAGAGCATACTGGTGCTTCTCTTTTATTTTGTTGAATCTTTGTTTCTGCTAGAGCTCTTCTCCATCATTTATTAACATAATGCCTGGCATGTAGTAGGTGCTTAAGAAATTATGGTGATGGTGGCAGTGGTGAGTCATTTTTCAGTCGTATCCAACTCTTCATGATCCCATTTGGGGTTTTCTTGACTGAGATACTAGAATGGTTTGCCATTTCCTTCTCCACTTCATTTTACAGATGAGGAAACTGAGGCAAACAGGATGAAGTGACTTGGCCAAGGTCACACAGTTAGTAAATGTCTGAAGCCAGATTTGAACTCAGGAAGATGAGTCTTCCTGACTTCAGGCCCAGTATGTTATCCACCACACCATCTGGCTACCCCTAATAAATGTTTATTGAATTTAATTGAATTGGCTTGGCTGGAACTTTTCATGTCACTATCTTTGCCAGAAGGTCCAAAGCCATTGCATTCTAGCAATTTGTAATTGCTCTGCCACCCATAACTTCTTCTGTTATACTTGAATTTGTAAGCCTCCAAAATAAGAGGAAAAATTATGCTCCCACACACTGTCTCACTAAGTCCAGAGTGAAAGTTGTCCTTAATAAATAGACTGACCTTGCTTTTACCGTTGTTATTTTGTATGAAAAGATGTAACACAAAGATTGCTGGACTTAAGAAGTTCAAATACTACCTCTAACATGGAGAAAATGTATCTAACCCTTTGAATCTCAAGCAGCTCTATAATATTTATCTACCAATAGGTACTGACATTGTGTGGGAAAATTAATGTTAATATTTGGTACTTTTTTCCACAGGTATAGAACGAGTACCAAAAACTATGTTATTTTCAATACCAGAACAACTGTAAGTATCTACTGCTTTGAGTTTTTTAAATTAAAGTTGAATGATAATGTTTATTTGTACAGAATTGTATAAATGAACTGAGGACAAATCCAAACAGACATCATCTTGGCATTCCACTATTAGTAGCTTTCACTTGCTGCTCTTCCCCAATTTAAAGATTTCTCCCTACATTTCGGTCATGGAGGAGTCTTAATTTTATGGTTTTTCTTCATTCAGTTAGAAAAAGTAAAATCCTCAGATGCAGCCCTAATACTGAAGACTTACTTGTCTTTAGAGTCTGATTCCAATGGGATGGTTATTCCATCCTTTCTTTGATCTGTTTCAAAAAGTTTCCTTGTTTCCACACTAGTTACTTACGTATTTTTAACTAGTCACTGAACTAAACTTGTAACAACCTTAACAAAGACAACTTTGAAAGGACAGGGGGAAAGGAATGAACATTTATTACATGCCTACTGTGTGCCATGTGCCATCCTAAACACTTTACAATTATTTCATTCAATTCTTACAACAATCTTGTGAGGTAATCCCCATTTTAAAACTCAGGAAACTGAGGCAGACAGAGGTCAAATGACTTATCCAGGGTCACACAGCTAAGAAGTGTCTGAGAACAATTTGAACTTAGGTCCTCCTGATTCCAGGCATGGCACTCCATCCACTGCACCACCTAGTTATCCTAATTATATTTATAGAGACATATATAAAAATGTGTCTGATGACAGCAGTTTGTCAGAAAAGGATCTTAGCCTCTAAGAGCTACTTAACATACCTACTGTGCACCTCCTTCCTTAAGCGGGAAAGTATTTTGCACCTACTGGCTTTGCTGATGAGATAGGGTAAAGGGGAACTGAGGTTCAGAGTAAGACCTCTTGTCCCAATTCAGGTATTAGTTAGAGAAGTGAGGAGTCCTTCCTTTGGGATTCTGGGTTCATCCTCCCAGCCCTTTCTTTCCACACACCCTAAGAGGAATCTTGGGAGGTAAGGGAGTTTTAGATACTTTGTCCAGAGTTTATAAACTAAGGCATCCTGATATAATGCCAAAAGTCTAGCATATTAAAGATAATTCCTCTGAGATGCTTCAGGAATGGCAAGAACTCTGGAGGCAAAAATGAAGTGAAGCAAGGTTTATTCAGCATATACTCATGACCAGAACAGCCCAGAGACTGGATCATAAAAGAGGAACTTACAGCAGTAGGAAAACAGAGTGCAGATTAGTTCCCTTTTTCCTCAACAAGGGGGTTGATATGGCAAGAACTAGATACCCAATCAGCCCTCCTCAAGCTGGGTGGGAGGAGGGATACCATTGACTAATGATGAAAGGGCTCAGATCTTGATATACTAATTAGGCAATTCTAGAGTTCAGGAGAAGAAAATGAGGTTGGTGACCTCGCACAGCCCTTCCTCATTCAAATCAAAGTCAACTACAAGTCATGTCATTATCTTGATGTCATGATCCTCTTCAAGAACCAAGGACAAACACAACCTGTGAGTGAGTAGCAGCTTCTCTCCTCTCCTCCCCTCTCGTCTTCTGTCCTCTCCTCACCTCTCCTCTTCTCTCCTCTCCTCTCTTCTCCTCCCTTTTCCTCTGGGTGTTCTACTCAGAGGAAGGTACACTCCATGGCCAAAAGCTGCCTTTTTTCCTTTGGGTTTACTGGCTACATTTCTTGTTCAAAGACCAAACTTTAAACCCAATTCACTCTGGAGCTCATGGACTGGACAAGTCCCTACCCACCTAGGACAGAGTGAATGTAAGTACTAAATAGTAATTCTCTTTTACCCAGAAATCCTTAGGGTCTTCCCTTCCCAGTTTGATTTTTTATTTATTAAAAGGATTACTCCCTTGAGTAACTACTTAAAGAAGCCTATTCATTGAATGGATGTGTTTCACTCAAAGTGAGAATGTGATAAAACCTTAGCCTGAAAGGGTCAGGGTCTCACATTGCATCCTGGGCCATCTCCAATTGTCCTGATAAATATCAGGCCACTGGACCCTGATGGTGACCTTGTTGACCTTGCATAGTCCTCCCTCACTCAAATCAAAGTCAACTGCAAGTCATGTCATCATCTTGATGTCATGGTCCTCTTCAAGAACAAAGGACAAACACAAGGCAACCCTAAACTGTCAGGGAAAGATCAATAGTGAAGAAGCCAGGCCATTTTGACACTCTGCAGGGCACCCCAGAGTAGTTGATCAAAAGTTAATATATAGAGCCTTTTTGATGAGATGGAACTTAAAATCAACTAAGAGCTTTTTAAGGGTGATTTTGACTAAGTACAACTTCTGCTTTTAGCATCATCTTTAGATCACCAACTTTTTGCCACCAGTAAGATACAACTCCACAGTACAAATTATCAGTGGATAGGAATTCTGATTTTCAACGATTTCTTAATCACAAAACTTTGTTTACCGTTCCCTTTCCCACAGAGACATAGTTACTTACTTGTGGGCATAGTCAAAACATAACAAGGTAGGTGGTCTATGAGAATCTGTGGTGTCTGTCTTAGTTTTGATGAAATATTCCCATGGACAGTGTTTATGTGTCCTTGCTTATTGTTAAGCAGAAAAAAAAATCTGTGCATATGTACAGTCATTATATAATGGACACTGTCTCAGTAATGGTCTAAAATGCTCTAAGCAAATTCTAGAGTATATCCTATATCCTAATACTATGATACATGCTTTTATTTCTTTGAAAGGCATGATCTTATATGACATTTTCTTCAGTTTGTTGACGTCCTGCTCTCTATATCTCCTCCATGAGGGCTAAGTGCTAAGTGCCTTCTTTGCATCAACAAGGTAATATGGTGGCCTTGGCCCTAGTTGCTAACAAAATGATAGAAGTTGAAAGGAATTCATTTGCCTTAACTTAACTATTAGGTGACCCTGGAAATCATTCATCAAAGGGAATAAAGAATGAGGTTAAAAAAATGTCATCACATTTGCCTGAGGGGTCTCTATTATAGTGAATGAGTATGGTGTTTGGTCCCAGCCTAACACAAGAGCTAAAATTGAGTTTGCTGCCTCCCATACCTGTTAGGTAGAACACTCTCACAAGAGAAATAATTGTCTCTTTTATGAAGACGAGTCCCCTAGCCTCAGATAACAGTTGAATAGATGGTAGGAACAGGTTTTTGCAAAACTAGCGAATGACAGATTCAGTGGCAAAGAGAAATGGTAGTTGCAAAAAATATCAATGATCCAAAGTTGGTTGCTGGAAAATGGAATCATGAGAGCTGTCCTGAGGATGGTTCCTTTTCCCAATGACATTGAATTTGTGAGAGAGTTTACCCCTTTGTAAGGTAGGCACAGAGAAGCATTATTCTACTTGATTGTTACTTGCCATTTACTTTTATATTCTGTCTTAATTAAAAGCTTTGCTGTTTTATCTGTGGTTCCTGTCTGGTGTGTTGCAGCAAATTCAACAGATAGGGTCAAGATAGCCTGGAGGGGGTTGCACAGAGAAGGATTATGCTACTTGTTTACTACTTGTCTTTTACTGTTATATTCTGTCCTAATTAAAAGCTTTGATATTTGATTTATGGTTCCAGCCTGGTCTGTTGTAGCAAATTCAAGAAATAGGATCAAGTCAACAAGTATTTATTAAGCTCTGACTGTGTGCCAGCCCCTATTGTTCTAAGTGCTGGAGATGCAAAAAAAAAAAAAAAAAAAAAAAAAAAAAAAGGCAAAAAATAGTCTCTGCCTAATGGAAAAGACAACATGCAAGCAACTCTGTACAGACAGGATATATACAAGATAATATGAAAATAATCCCATTTGAAAGGCACAAACATTAAGGAAGACCAGGAAAGGTTGCTTGTAGAGCACTATACCTGAAGGAAGCCAGGAAAACCAGAAAGTGGAGATGAAGAGGGAGAGAATTACAGACAGGGGAAAGTACATGGAGTAGACAGAGGGAGTGACTTGTGAGAGGGACAGCAAGAAATCCAATGCTATTAGATCAAAGAGTCAATGGAGGGAGACAAATAATAAGAAATTTGGAAAGGTAGAAAAGGGCTCAAGTTGTGAAGCAGAGTGTCTTATATTTGACCCTGGAGGTAACAGGGAGTCACTGAAGTTTATTATTATAGGAGGAGAGGGTAGTCAGTCTTGGACTTTAGGAAGGTCGGTTTGATAAATGAACAAGGATAGACTGGAGTAGTGAGAGATAAGGGGCAGAGACCAACCAGAACGCTATTGCAATAATCCAGAAATGAAATGATGAAGGCCTATATCAATATGATGGCAGTATAAGAAAAGAGAAGGGAGCAAATATGAGAGATGTTATGAAGGTAGACTAGATAAGACTTGGTTACTTATTGAATATGGGGAATGAGAGTGAAGAGTTGGTGATGACACCTAGGTTGTGAACTTGAATTACTGGGAAGACAGTGGTACCCTTGACAATAATGGGGAAGTTAGGGAAGGGTATGTGTTGGAGGAAGTGATAATGAGTTCAGCTGGGGAGACATTTGATACTTATTTGTACAAAATGAATAATTAAGGGATGCACAGTCATGAGTCCACAACCAGAACACTAAAAGAATATTTTTGAATATTTGGTGTCAAGCTAAGACAGAAGCATTTGAGGTTTTGTGGGTTGTGTTTTTGAGACGTTGAGATTGTAATTTTGTTGCAGTTTACTTTTTCTATCAAAAGTTCTGTCAACAATCCAGGCAACTCGATTTAAACAACAAATGTATAATTGTGTTAGAAACATTTTGTGTTTTCCTAAAGTGGCATTAGCACCATGGCCATGGAATCATTAGAGATGGTGCTTGTTGTTGGGACTTCCAGGGGTGGGGAACCTGTGGCCTGAAGGCCACACATGGCCCTCTAGGTCCTCAAGTGCAACCATTTGACTGAAACCAAACTTTACAGAACAAATCCAATGTGGAAGGAGGGAGGAAAGAAGGGAAGGAAGGAAATGAGGAAGGAAAGGAAGGAGGGAGGAAGAAAGGAAGGGAGGGAGGAAGATTGCTGCCCAATTGAGTCCCCAGTGGATCAGCTACTACTACGCACAGATTGTTGTTTGTCTTTCATTCTTGAAGAGGACCAACGATATCAGGAGGGTGATGTCTTGACTTGTAAGTGAATTGGATTTAAGTGAGGCAAGGGTGTGCAAAGTCACCAGCCTCAGTCTCTCCTGCAGGGACATCTGAGTCCTGTGCCAAGACACAGGTCAGGGTAACTAGAGATAATAGATCTGGAGAGATGTAAAGTACTAAGGAAAACACAGAAGGAAGAGGATGATGCAGTCACAGAATCATAGAACTTCAGATTTGGAAGGAACTTAAGAGGCCATCAAGTCAAATCATATCCAAAATAGAATTTCTTCTATGGTACCCCCTACAAGTCCATCCAGACTTTTGTTGATGACCTTTAGGGAAAGAGAACTCATTACTTCCCTAGGCAAGCAGTTCCTCTTCTGGACAGTTCTTATATTTAGAAAGTTTGTCCTGAGATCAAGCCTAAATTTACCTCTTTGAGACTTCAGTCTCAAAGTTTTGCCTTCTGAAGCCAAACAGAACTAATCTAATTTCCCTTCCACATGACATCTATTCATATTCTTAAAGCTATTGATCATGCCCCTCCCCCTTACTTTCTCTTTTCAAAGCTAAATACCTTCATTTCCTTCATATGATCCTCATATGACATAGATTTGGGATATTTCACTATACCATTTTCCTTCTTCTGAATGCTATCAGGTTTATCAATGTCCTAATAGGTAATGATCAAAACTCAATACTGTTTTCCAGATGAGGTCACAAAGAGTCAAACATGACTGAAAAAATGACTGAACAATTGTTCTTAGTCTACTACTTTATGAGATGCTTTTTACTATGTACCATGGCCTCCAAAGTTGCAATGGGTATATAACTCTATCATATTTGGATTAAAGGATATGCACCTAAAATTGTTCTTTGGCATCAATTATGATTTACAGGGGTTACACATTTTACTGCTAGGGGAAACCTAGGCGATTGAGGGGTTTGAGTCACTTGATATTCGTACTATGTATTCATCATAACTTTCAGACTCCTCTGTAATTTAAACCATTCTGATTGGATACATTACATTTATACTCAGTGGTCTTGGGGTTTGGTTTTTTGCTTTGTTCGTTTTTTCACTAGACCTACCTGATTTTTTTCATTAATATATGGAACTCCTATTCAGGAAACCTCCCCAATAGTACAGATTAGTATCTATTCTATGAAACAATAAACATTTATTAATCACTTACTATGTGCCATGCACTATGCTACTCTACAACTTAGAGTCTTCGAGATTTGCTCAAGAGTTTAAATGACTTGCCCAGGTTTGTATAGCCAGTCCAACCAGTATGTTTAAGGGATGGGACTTGAATCCACTTCCTCCCAACTTTGAGACCAGCTCAATAA
Organism: Notamacropus eugenii; assembly: GCF_028372415.1. NCBI lineage: Eukaryota > Metazoa > Chordata > Mammalia > Diprotodontia > Macropodidae > Notamacropus > Notamacropus eugenii. The sequence goes on from NC_092873.1 coordinate 405,610,798, forward strand.
TCAACAAGCATTTTAAAGTATTTACTATGTATCAGGTTTTGTGCTAAGTACTAGGGATACAAAGAAGAACAAAAAAACCTAGATTCTGTCTTAAAATGCATACTAATGTTTGAGACATCTTAGGGATAACTAAATTTATACAAGATACATACACAATAGAGATGAATTCCACGAGCCAAGATGACAGAGTCAACAGTAAATCACTATAACTTTCCCATATTCACCTCCAAACAACCATAAAATAGCACAAATCCTGGAACAGCGGAATGAGCAAAAAGATGGGGTGAAATAATCTTTTAGCCCAAGAAACTTGGAAGATTGGCAAGAAAGGTTTGTCTTACTTAGGTAAAAGGGGAGTGCACTGCAGGACAGGAAGCATCCCAGCAAGTCAGCAGCAAGCCCCACCTTAGCAAACCAGCAAGTGATCCTCAGCCCCAGTGTTTTGGAGCAGGTAAACACCCCCCATGTGCCTCATCATGGCTAGGGGAATAGGTAGACTCCAGCTCTGAGAACCCCACATATTTCAGCATAGTTCTGGGCAAATAGATAAACTCCATCAGACAGATCTCCATGTGTTTCAACAGAGCCCCAAGCAAACAAGTAGGTATCAACCCTACAGGATTCTAAACAAATAGAAAGCCACTAGCACCAGGCCCCCACTACATGCTTCAGCATAATCCCAGGCAAATAGGCAGCCACCAGTAACCAGACCCCTACTTGCTTCAGTGTAGCTCAGAGAAATGCAGAAACACACCCAGTGGCCTCAGCACATGACAGACACCAGCATTAAGACCACAGTTCCTCATCATATAACCTGTCAGTCCTCTCTAGCCCCAGCAGTGCCTGCCACCACTACCCCACCACCTTAGTGCAGTACCAGACATGAAGGCCCCACAGAGGCCTCAGAGCAACATTAGCACAATATCGGGTAACCAGCCAAAGCCTTAACCACTGGCACAAAAAGCCTGAGATAGAGCCCTTTCTACCCTGGATGCAGAGCTGAAATTTAAAAGAAAGGAAAAAGACAAAATAATATAATAATCTGACCACAAAGTCTTATTATGGTGACAAGGAAGACCAAGACACAAACTCAGAAGAGGACAACAATGTCAAAACCCACTCAAAGAAAAGTGAAAAGTGGTCTCAAGCCCAGAAAGTACCCATGAAATAGCTCAAAAAGGACCTTAAAAATCATTTAAGAGAGGTAGAAGAAAAAAGTGTGAAAAGAAATGAGAGTGATGCACGATAATTATTTTTTTAAAAGAGTCAACAGCTTTTTAAACTGCTTCAAAGGTAGAACTGGAAAAATGGAAAGGAGACACAAAAATCTGCTGAAGAAAACAACTCCTTAAAGAGTATAACTGGCCAAATGGAAAAGAAAGTGTGAAAGGTAATTGAGGAAAACAACACCTTACAAGTTGAAATTGGGCAAGAGAAGCTAATGACTCTATGAGACATCAAGAATCAAACAAATTCAAAAGAATGAAAAAATGGAAGAAGATTTAAAATACCTCTTGTGAAAAATGACTGACCTGGAAAGTAGATCCAGGAGAGACAGTGTCAGAATCATTGGACTACCTGAAAGCCATAGTCAAAATGAGGACCTGGACAGAATCTTTCAAGAAATGATTAAGGAAAATTACCCTGATATCCTGGAACCAGAGAGTAAAATATTCATTGAAAGAATCCACATATCACCTCAGGAAAGATAACTCAAAATAAAAGCTCCAAGGATCACTATAGCCAAATTTCAGGACTATCCAGTCAAGGAAAAAATACTACAAGTGGCCAAAAAGAAATAATTCAAATATCAGGTTGTCACAATCAGGATTACACAGGATTTGGCAACTGCAACATCAAAGGATCAGAGGTCATGGAACATGATATTCTGGAAGACAAAGGCTCTGGGACTACAACCAAGAATCAGTTACCCAGAAAAATCATGCATGATACATCAAGGGGGAAAACAGTCATTCAATAAAATAAAAGGATTTCAGGTTTTCTTAAGGAGAAGACTAGAACTAAATAAAAAAATTTGACCTCTAATATCAAGACCCAAGAGAAGCATAAGCATAGACAGGTAATAAGGGGGAAAATCATAAGGGATTCAATAGAGCTAAACTATTTACATCTCTGCCTGGGAAGATGATACTTATAATTCTTAAAAATTGCATTGCTAATAGTACAGCTAGAAGGAATACATATACATACACACATATACACACACACACACATACACACACACAGAGAACAGGAATAAGTTGAATTTGATGAAATGGCATAAAAAAACTGAGGAATGAGAAAGAGGAACACAATGCATACAGAAGGAAGAGAAAATTAGAATGGGATAAACACCTTCACCTGAAGAGGTGTGAAAGACCTTTTACAGTGGAGGCGAAGATAGGAGGGTGGGTGACAAGCATCACTTAAACCTTATCTCATCATTATTCACTCAAAGAGGAAATAATACACACAATCAGTTGAATATAGAAATTTTACCTTATCAGATAGGGAAGTCGGAGGAGAGGAAATCAGGGAAAGGGGGGACTGATAGAAAGGAGGGCAGATTGAGGAGGTGGTAGACAAAAGCAAAATACTGGTGAGAAAGCAATGGATGAAAGGAGAGAGAAGACAGACAGAAGGAAGAATAGAAAAGAGGGAGATACACAAGTAGTAATCATAACTGTAATATGAGTGGGATGAACTCTCCCATAAAACAGAAGTGGATAGCAGGGTGGTTCAAACACCAGAATCCTATAATATATATTTTTTAAAAGAAACACACTTGAAGGAAAGAGACACACACAGAGTAAAGATAAGAGGCTGGAGCAGGATTTATTATGCTTCAGCTGAAGTAAAAAAAAGGGGGGGGGGATATCAATCCTGATCTCAGACAGAGTAAAAGTAAAAATAGACTTAAAAGAGATAAAAAAGGAAACTACATCCTGCTAATGAAGCAATATCAATATTAAACATATATGTACCAAGTGGTATAGCATCCAAAGTCTTAAAGGAGAAGTTAAGTGAATCAGAGGAAGAAATAGACAGAAAAACTATACTAGTGGGGGATCTCAACTGTCCCTTCTTAGAACTCAATAAGTTCAACCAAAAAATATGCAAGAAACTAAGGAGGTAAATGGAATATTAGAAAAGTTGCAAATGACAAACCTTTATGGAATAATTGAGACCTAAAGGCTGACACGATAAGCAAATTAAAAGACCAAGGAATAGTCTACCTGACATATCTATGAGAAGGGGAAAAATTCATGACCAAACAGAGAGCATTACAAATATAAAATGGATAATTTTGACTATATTAAATTTAAAAGCTTTTGTACAAACAAAACCAGTGCAATCAAGATTAGAAGGAAAGCAGAAAGATGGGAAACAATCCTTACAACAAGTGTCTCTGATAAAGGTCTCATTTCTCAAATAGATAGAAAACTGAGTCAAATTTCAAGAATAAAAGCCATACTTCAATTGATAAATGATCAAAGGCTATGAATAGACAATTTTCAGATTGTTCATAAGAAATCAAAGCTATCTATAGGCATATGAAGAAGTGCTCTAAATCACTTTTGATTAGAAAAATGCAAATTAAAACAACTCTGAGAACCACCTCACAGCTATCAGATTGGCTAATGCGACAGAAAAGAAAATTGATAAGTGCTGGAGAAGATGTGGGAATATTGGAATACTAATGCTCTGTTGTTGGAGTTGTGAACTGATTCAACTATTCTGTAGAGCTATTTAGAACTGTGCCCAAAGGAAAACCAAACTGTGCATATCCTTTGATCCAGAAATACCACTAGTAGTATCCCAAAGAGATCATAAAAAAGAGAGAAGAACCTACATGTGCAAAAATATTTATAGTAGCCCTTTTTACATTGGCAAAATGTTGTAAATTGAGGGGATGCCCAGCAGTTGGGAAATGGCTGAACAAGCTACGGCATATAAATATAATTGAATACTATTGTGCAATAAGAAATAATGATTTTAGAAAAGCCTGATGCTAACTTGATTACTAATTGATGCAAAGTGAAATGAACAGAACCAGAACCAGGAAAACATTGTGTGATGATCAGCTATGAATGACTCAACTCTTCTCAGCAACACAATGATCCAAGACAAGTATAAAAGGACTCATCTTGGAAAATGCTATCCACATCCAGAGAAAGAACTAATGGACTCTGGATGCATATAGAAACATTTTTTTCACTTACTTTATTCTTTCTTGTGTTTTTTTTTCCTTTTCATTTGTTTCTTCTTTCACAACTGTGGCTAATATGGAAATATTTTTACATGATAGCACATGTACAAACTATATCAAATTGCCTACCATTTTCAGAAGAGGGGAGGGGAGGCAGAGAGGGAGAAAAATTTGGAACTCAAAATCTTGTAAAAATGTGAAAATGAGTAACAAAAATTTTCTTGACATGTAAGGGGGGAAATAAAATATTATCTACATTTTAAAAAAATAAATAAGGCAGAGCTGCCCACCAAAACCAAACCAAACAAAAATATATATACACAGTAGATGAAAGGTTATCAGAAGGTAAATTTACTCATAGCTAGGGGGACTGGGAAAGCTTCCTGAAGAAGGTAAAATTTGAGCTGAGTCTTGAAGGAAATCAGGGAAATTCAGAGGTAGATATTAAAAACAGAGCATTCCAGGTATGGGACACAGCAAATGAAAATACTTAGAAACAGAAGATGGAGTGTTCTATTCAGTGACAGGATCAAGCAAGTCAGCTATGTTGCAATGGAAAATGAAGGGGAGTAGAGTAGCCTGGAAAAACAGGAAGGAATAAAATTATGAAAACTACACTGCCTCTCATAGAAAAGTAAAATAACATCTTTGTTTCAAACTCAACAACATTAATCACATCTTTATACTTCATGATATCATTTTATACATAGGTGCCATAGTACTACAATCAAATTTTTTAAATTGTCATAATTAACTAAAATTACAAGTTACTTCTTCATATTCATTCTCATCCATGAAGTCTGATGCAGGACTCATGGAAGGATATATAATATAGATTGGGGGAAAAAAAATCTGTGTAAAGGGACCAATGATGAAGCTATCATAGGACTTCAGAGAGTAATGAGGGTCTAGACTAAGGGTGTTCACAGTGGGAATGAAGAAGAAAGGACAGATCCAAGAAAAAATTCAAAACAGAAGAATCCATGTAACTTGGTTTGGTTAAGATGGAGAAAGATGAGGATATTTCTCATTCTCACAGAGTATACAAAGATCACTTCAAATATTTTGCATAACCATCTAGGGATCCAAAGGGGTGAATATATCATGGATGGAATAGAGAAAATTAGTTAGATTAGCCAGTTTTGGATAGGGGCAGATAAGGGACTAGACAAATAATGAGTTCAGTGTTAAATACTAGGGTTTGAGATATTATATCATAGGATCATAGATTTAGAGTTGAAAGACTCAGGCCACTGAATCCAACCTCCTCACTTTACAGGTAAGGAAATGGAGGTATGAATAAAGATGAATAAAGGGAAAAGAAACCCAGAGGTAGAAACCATAATTTGTTCTTATAGAAGGACATATTCTGTGTGGATAATGAGACTAACAAAATTCTGTGATGAGTTACAAGATGATTCAGTCATGCTGATGGTAGAAAATAGAGCACCAGAGGTACAGTTTCAGGTTACATGCTATGGCTATCAGATTAGGAAGGTGACATGGTACAGAAATGTAATTATTTTTTTTCTGGAGAGCTATGGATAATTTGCTAGTGGCATCATAGGCTTGTCTGCTGTGCCTCTCATGACTCTGCTATGCCTGTAGGAGAATGGGTTCAATCACAATCCAGTTTTTCCTTTGTCTCTGTTCTCGCAGAGTAAACAAAGTGGATTCCCTACCCCCACAACGAAATAGTTCTAAAGTCACCAATGATCCCCTTCCTAGACAAATTCAGTAGTTTTTTTTCAGTCTTCATATTCCTCAACCTCTGCTTTACTGAACACTGTTTGTCACCCATTTCTTTCTTCAAATTCTATTTCCTTTGATTTCACAATACCCCACTAACCTGGATATTCTACCAGCTTCCTGACTGTTTCTTCTCTATCATGTTTGCACACTGGGATCCTTCTTCTTACTCCCTAAGTATGGGTATTCCCCAGGCATCAGTCATGGGCCCTCTGCTCTACTCACTCTATAATTAAATTCTTAGCGGGACCATGCATCCTCACTTCTTCAAATGCTACTGTTATGCTGATGGCTCTAGAATTAATATCTCATCCACCAAACTCTCACCTGAGCACCAGTTTTCTATACCAAGCTTTTATAAGACATCTAAGAGGGAGAAAAGGAAAAGACTAACCTGGATTTAGAGTCTTAATAATAAATAAGTACAGTCTTTAAAATTATGTTATAAACATTACTTTTTCTTTTATATTTCTTTAGATCTATTTAGAATATGATGGAAATGATTTTATAGAATGGGTTACCCCAAGTATTTGTCCCGTTAAAAACAAAAGGTAAGATTTTTTAATAATAAAAAATGGTTATGTATATCTATACACATGTATGTTGCATATAATTTCATTTAATGCACATTCAGATTTATTTTGTGGTGGGGCTGCCAAGATTTGAAGGCAACTTTGGAGAACTGTGATACAAAGATTACTTTTAAAATAGGAATGAAATTACTGGTGATTGATATAGGCAGAGATTCAACCCCAATTATACAGGAGATGTTATAAAGATCAAATGAGATAATATGTCTAAAGCAATTTCATCAACAAATGATATAAAGAACAAATCAATGAATTGGCCATGCAACTAAAAAAATTAGAAAATCAACAAATAAAAACCTCATCAAAATAAAAAAATAGAAACTGTGAAAAACCAGAGAAAAAATAAAATTGAAAACAACAGAACTACTAAATTAATAAAATTAAGAGGTGGTTTTTAAAAGGAAAAAATTAATAAAATAAATTACCAGCTAAACTGACTTTAAAAAGAAAAAGAAAAACAATCTGACAGAAAAAATGAAAAAGTAGAATTCACAACAAATGTAGAAGAAATAAAAGAAATTATTGGAAACTTCTTTTTGCCCTCTTATGCCAATACAACTATAAATGAAATGAATGATTATTTACAAAATATTTTTAAAAATCAGATTAAAAGAATAAAAAATAATGAATTTAAGTTTAAATTACCCAATCTCAGAAAAAGAAATTAAACAAAACATGGCAACTTCCAAAGGAAAAAAAATATTCCATAACCAAATGAATTAACTAGTGGATTCTATCAAACATTCAAAGAACAATTAATTATAATGTTATATAAATTGCATGCAAATATAGGGAAAGAAAATATCCTACCAAACTACATCAAGACAGATATGGCCCTGATACCTAAACTAGGGAGAGATAAACCAGATAAAGAGGAAACTACAGAATAATATCTCTAATATTAGCACAAAAATATTGAATAAAGTACTATCAAAATTATGTTAGCTTATTAAAAAAATTCTACATTATGACCAAGTTGTATTTATATCAGGAATGTAGGATTGGTTTAATATTAAGAAGCCTATCAACATAGAAAACCATATTAATAATAATAACCATAAAAATAACATGATTATATCAAGATGGAGAAGAGAACTTTTGGGAAAAATGTGCCCGTTTATGTTAAAAAAAAAAACATTCAAAAGAGTAGGAATACATGGGCTGTTCAAATATATGGTCTTTTCAGTAAGATCAAGGGTAAAGCAAGAATGTCCCTTGTCACCACTATTATTTTTTACAGTTCTAGAAATTCTTGTTATAGTAACAAGACAATAAAAAGAAATGGAGAGAATTAGCGTAGGCAAAGAAGCATCAAAATGATGACTTTTTCAAGATGACATTAAAAAGCCAAAGAGAAAATAAGAAGAAATAATTAAATAATAGCTTCATCGAAGTAGCACAATCTGAAGTAAATCCTCACAAACATCAGCTTTCTTGTATATTACCAACAAAACTTAGGTGGAAGAAAGAGAGAAAAAATAATATTTTATATAAGAATCTGGAATTTCACCTACTGAAATAGAGGAATGATACAAATATAGCCACAAAACACTCTTCATAGATATGAAAACAGGCCTTAGTAATTGATAAAATATTAATTGCTTATGGTTGGCTATGACAATATAACAAAAATAATAATACTATCCAAATTAATTTGCAGACTTGGTATTATGCCAGTCAAATGATCAAAGTGTTACCTTATAGAACTATCAAAATAATAATACTATATATCTAGTTGAATAAAATGTCAAGAATCTGATGGAAAATAATAATTGAAAGTAGATATAATGGAAGTCTAGCAGTACCAGATCTCAGACTATGCTATACTGGAGGTCTAGCTGTACTGAATTTAAAATACACAGGTACTGATTAATTAATAGAAAAGTTGACCAGTCAAACATATTCAGAAGCATAAGACTCAGAAATAAGTTAACATAGCAGCACTGTGCTCATTATTAGCTAAAGTATTATAACTATTAGAGTCAAGTTCTAGTTCAACTTGAAGTTCAAGTTCAAGAAAAACTACTGAGAAATTTAGCAGTCTGGCAGAAATTAGGTTTAGATGAATACCTTACATTGGATACCAAAATAAGCTCCAAATGAATACATATCATAAATGGTTGGTACTTTGTTCTTGAAGAGGACCAAAATGACACCACTGTGTTAGATTCAAGTTACAATGCATCTGGCAGTGTCTGTGTAATGGCGAGTAAAATAGGATCTTCTGCTGTTTTTGTTCTAGTATAATCAAGAAATATAATGCCTCTATTTCAATGTGATTAAGAAGGATCTTTCCCACCTATTGTCAGGCCTAGAGACTCTGAGGTGTGGATTTTATTTTGGGGCTTACTGACTGGAAATGTTTGTTTGGCCAGATGAGGACTCTGGGAAGCTGCTAAGGAGCCCCTTGGCTTTGAGAACTCCGATGTCGTGCTTCCCATTCTGGTAACTATGGTCAGACAGTTGGAACTGTCTGTTGAATTCAGGCAGAGGAAGCCATGTCTGTTAGCTTTTAATTTCTCTGCATTTTCTTTGAAGTTCAGGGTGCTGACTCCCCTGAATTAGCTGAAAGATATATGTGCTTGATTAAAGGAAAGATACATGTGCTTGATTAAAATGATTTTTAACTCCTCAAAATTTATCTTTCCTTTTATTTCTTTTGAATAAAGAAATGCATTCTTATTTAGCACATTTTCACATTAGTCATGTTGCATAGAAGAATTAAAATGAATTGGAGAAACCATGAAAAAAACCAAAACAAAACAAAACACAACACAGGATAAAATACTCTGCTTCTATTTGCTCTCCAGTTCTATAGTTCTTTCTCTGAATGTACGTCATATTGCCTAGAGAGTCCTTTGGGAAAGTTTTAGGTCCTTGCACTGCTGTGAAGGGCTAAGTCTACCAGAAAAATTCCTTGCATACTCTGGTTATTACTGTGTACAAAGTTCTCCTGGTTCTGCTCCTTTCACCCAGCATCAGTTCATATAAATCCTTCTAGGCCTCTCTGAAGTCTTCCTGTTCATCACTTCCTACAGCACAACAGTATTTCATTACAGTCATATACCACAACTTGTTCAGCCATTCCTTAATTGATGGGCGTCCAGTTCTTGGCCACCACAAAGAGAGCTGCTATGAATATTTCTGTACATGTGGGACCCTTTCCCATTTTTATGATCTCTTTGGAATATAGCCCTAGAAAAGATATTGCTGGGTCAAAGGGTATGCACATTTTTGTAGCCCTTTGGGCATAGTTCCAAATTGCTCTCCAGAATGGTCGGATCAGCTCACAGCTCCACCAACAATGAATTAGTGTTCCAACTGTCCCACATCTTCTCCAACATTTATCATCTTCCTGTTTTGTCATGTTAGCCAATCTGATAGGTGTGATGTGGTACCTCAGAGTTGTTTTGATTTGCATCTCTCTAACCAATAGTGATTTAGAGCATTTTTTCATATGACTATATATAGCTTTAATTTCCTCCTCTGAAAACTGCCTGTTCATATCTTGCCTTTCCTTTTATGAATGTAGATCTAAGAACCTGTGATAGTAAGCCCACCTGTATATAACACTCATGAGCCTGAGCCTTGCCATAGCTGCCTGTGTCCTCTCTCCTCTGACTTGAGCATGCTCACTCACTTCTTCCTGGTTCTGCTCCACCCTTCAAACAAATCATATGGGCCTATGTAATGAATATGAAAGATCTTGGGCCTGAATGTAATAGTAATTTAAATGGCCCATATGATTTGTATAAAACACTTGGGAACCTATGTCACATGTGGTGGGAAGAGCTTGCTGAACAGGCAGAGCAGGAATGGTGAAGCAGAACCAGGAGGAAGTGAGTGAGCATGGTTGGGTCAGAGGAGAGAGGACACAGGCAGGCAGGCACAGCAAGGCTCGGGCTCATGAGTCCTTTGCTTGTAAAAAGGTCCTGGGTGGGGGGAAGGTGGGGGAAGCTTGGGAATGGCTTTGCTCCCTGCAGTGATCATGTTTATTAACAACTTGGTCACCATGACAGATTTTGCTTTCTGATTCTGGGATTTGAATTTCTGGCATCTAGACAAATGTTTTTCTTCTGCCTTCTATATAGAGAGTCTTTTATATTTTTTGATTGAGAATTACACTGGCATATTCATAGTCACCACCAGTGTTGTGAATATTGCCTTGGTGATAAAGGCTGATCAGACAAATACAAACTCAGAATAATCTACCACAGGTGAGGCACAAATAATCCATGTGAGCATTTGGAATGAGTTCTTTAGATTTGCACATCTCACCTTTCTTTTGAGCTCTTTCAATTCTGCTTGCTCACAAAGTGTAGTACCTTCTTGGAAGAGGGCATGCCATGCTGAGTGGTTCTGCGCCAGTTGTTCTTATATCACACAATCAATTCCAAAGTTCTTAAGTGAGATCTTGAGAATGTCCTTGTATCTCTTCTTCTGCCCACCATGTGAGTGTTTGCCCTGTGTTAGTTCTCCATAAAATAGTCTTTTAGCAAGCATACATTTGGTATTCAAACAATGTAACCAGCTCACTGTAGTTGCCCTCTTTGTAGCAGAGTTTGAATGCTTGGCAGTTTAGATAGAGAAAGGACCTCAGTGTCTGGTACCTTATCCTGCCAGGTGATCTTCTGAATCTTCCTAAGACAATTCAAATGGAAGCAATTCTGTTTCCTGTTTCCTGCTGGTATACTGTCCAGGTTTCACAGGCATACAACAATGAGGTCAGCACAATAGCTCTGGAGATCTTCAGTTTGGTAGTCAGTCTAATACCTCTTCTCTGTCACACTTTCCTTTGGAGTCTCCCAAACACTGAGCTGGCTCTGGCAATGCATGTTTCAATTTCATTATCAATGTATACATCCCTGAAAAGTATACTGAGAAGTTAAGTGAATTTAATCCACTGTATTCAAAACTTCTCCATTTGCTGTAATCAGTGGTTCCACATATAAGTGATATAATGCTGGCTGATGGAGTACCTGTGTTTTTCTGTTGTTAATTGTAAGGCCAAAATTAGTACAAGCAGCAGAGAATTGATCCATACTTTGTTGCATCTCAGCTTCAGAGGCCACATTGAGTAGCCTCTGTGAACAAAAAATTATGCACCAATACTTCCTCCCCTTTGGTCTTGGCTTGTAGTCTTTTCAAGTTGAAAAAATTACCATTAGTGTAGTAACTGACCCGATGCCATGTTCATTCTCACTCAAAGTATTGGACACCATGGTTGTAAACATCATGCTAAAAAACATGGAATCAAGCACACAGCCTTGTTTCAGTCCATTGGTGACTGGGAAAGCACATGAGCATTGTCTATTATCCAGAACCCAAGCAAGCATTCCATCATAAAATTGATCTACAATACTGACAAACTCTGGGCAACCAACTTTTGACATAATTTTCCATAAACCCTGACAAGTGACTGGATCAAAGGATTTGGTCAGATCTACAAATATTGACATTTCTCCTGCTCCTGGAATTTCTCTGGAAGTTGTCAGGTAGCAAATGCCATATCAGTTGTTCCTCAATCCTTTCCGAAGCCACACTGGCTCTCAGGTAGATGACCATTTTCCAGATGAAGCATCAATCTATTAAGGAGGACTCTGGCAAAAATCTTTTCGGCAATGACAAAGAGAGATTTCCCCTTGTGATTGTCTCAGGACAATCTGTTTCCTTTACCTTTATAGAGATGGACAATGGAGATGTTCTTGAACTCCTGGAGTATAACCTCCTCTTGCTACATAACTTGGAAAATTTCAGTCAGCTTTTGGATGAGCAGTGGACCCTCCCCCCCAACCTTGTAAATCTCAGCTGGAATAGAAACAGCACCAAGTACTTTGCCACATGAAAGGAGCCTAATGGCCCTCAAAACCTCTTCTTCAGTTGGAACTTCAGCTAGGGAGGGACTGACTTCAGCCTGAGGTAAACAGTCAGTGGTTTCAGCACTGATTGATGATGGTCTGTTAAGAACACTATGGAAGTGTTCAGCCCATCTCTCTATGATCATATTCTTATCACTAATCAATGTGCCTCCATCAGCATTGAGTAGTTAAGATGCACCATAGGTCTTTGGCCCATAAATAGCTTTCAGGGCATCATAAAAGTGCTTTAGATTGTTATTATGAGCATAAAAGTGAATTTCCTCTGCCTTCTTACTGAACCAAGAATCCTGCATCTCTTTAAGCTTCACTTGTACTTTACTTTTGATAGAATTAAATGTTGTCTTTGTAGAGATGGATGATGGATGATTTTTCATTTAGCAACTTCCGTAAAGTTTTACTGTTTTTAAGTAAATGGAAGACAGTATTGGTGATGAGAAGGACATGAGATTCACAAGTCTTCAGTAGTAAGTGACCATTGCTGTTGCTGTTTTCAACTCCATTCCTTCCTAGGACTCCCTACCAGGCCTGGTAGTCTGAGCCTGCTCTAGCATTAAAGTCTCCCAGAATTAAAAGCTTGTCCTCTTTTGGCACATTGATGATAAAGGTCTCCAGGTCTTTACAAATTTTTTCTTTAGCTTCATTAGGGTTCATCATGATAGAAGCATAGGTACTGATGATGGTAGCATGACATTTTCCTGCAAGTGGCATTTGTATTGTTATGGGTCTGTCATTCATTTCTTTTGGTAATCCTAGGAGTTTGTTGACCAGATTAGTTTTGATTGCAAAGCCTACACCAGCTTCACAGCATTCCTCCTCACTGTGGCCACTCAGCAAAGTGCTTTCCCAACAAGAGCTGTTGGTTTTTCGGCTCTGCTAGATTTTGTGTTGTCAATAATTGTGCACACATTCCATGTACTGATTGTGAGTGGAATCATATTTGTAGAAGTTTTGATATTTTTTGATATGTTTCAACCACAGGGTGGGATCCTGCCTGCTATAGTAATCAGGCCACGGTTGGGTAAGCAGACAATTTTTAAGGCACCTTTTCTGGCCCCTTCCTCACACCAGGAGGTGAGCAATGCGATCCTTAAGAGTCTGTGCAGACACCCAGGGGACTGCCTAATCACAATGCTGCTTCCAGGGAGATTATCCTATGACCTGGGCTGCCTGCGTGCAAGGTTGTGACTACAGCTCCCAGTGTATCTGTACCTACTGTTTCTTCACTTGCCTATCACCACATGATTTTGAGATAGACAAAAAAGTAAAATGGAATGGGTGATATCTTTTGATTCATGTGTAAATTGGATTTAAGTGAGACGGAGTTGCATAAAGTCATCTCTTCCAGAGTCATCACAATCTAGTGGTAGAACAGAATCAAGATGACTGGTGATGGCTCAAGATGCAGTGGATGACCTTGGCGTCTTTGATGTTTAAGCAAGCTCTAAGTGCTCCACAGAGCCTGCTTCATCTGCCTTTGTGGCCATTAAAACACATTGTTCTCATCCAGCCATTCCACCAGGGGATGTCTTCACATGTTTGGGGTAGACAACCCCCACAACTCACTGATAAGTTTGAGATCCCTCAGTTACTCTCAGTCTGGTTTAGCCTGTCTGCCAAAATTTTTTACCAGTGTGCAGCCACTTATAGCTTCTTGGAGCTACTAGTCTTCCCTGTGCACAATCTCCACCCCATCAAGAACTTAGTTTTTGTCTTTTGTCTTTGTCTTTCCCTGATTCTCTATCAATGAAGGAAGAGTTATTGACCAGGAAAAGGAGAGAAAGGATCACAGAAGATAATGCAGAAAATTTTGATTACATCAAATTTTAAAGATTTTGTACAAACCAAAGCAGCACATTTGTAATTAGCAAGGGAATAATTAGCTGGGGAAAAACACTTTTAGCAAATTTCTCTTTTAAAGGTCTGATATAAAGAATATATGGGATGTTGACATGCATATTTAAGAGCCACCATTACCCACGAGATACATCTTCAAAGGATATGAAATGGCAGTTTTCAAAAGAAGAAAGACAAGCTATCAGCAGACAAATGAAAAAATATTCCAAATCAATAATAAGATATGCAAATCAGAAGGGCTCTGAGGTTCTATTCATTTTCATCAGATTATCAAAAACAAAAAGGAAAATTATAATTATTAGAAGGGGTGTGTTAGGACAGCCACAATAATAAACTGTTACTTAGAGCTGTAAGTTTTTCTGGAAAGCAGTTTGGAACTATATCCAAAAAGTCACTGAATTGTGCATGCAATATTTTGACCCAGAAATAGCATTGTAACCTTATTTTCCAAAGACATCAATCAAAAAAGGAAAGAACCTATAAGTACAAAAATACTTATAGCATCACTTTCTTGTTTTTAGCAAACAACCAGAAATGAAGTGAGTACTCAACAATTAAGAAATGGTTAAACAAATTATATGTGGTATATGAACATAAGGATTGATGAAACCTAGATGAACGTAGAAAGTCTTGTATGAACTAAAGCAGAATGAAATGAACAGAACCGGGAGAAAAGTTTTTACAATGATTATAAATATTTGTCAAGGAAAATAATGTCATGAAAGCTGAACAAATTTAGTTAAGCAGACTCATAATCTCATACATCCTCTAAGGAAACAAACCCAGTTAAACAGACTCTATAGGTAAACTAAGTCAAGCTGAGACTAAATGCTGAGTTTTTAAAAATCCTACACTTAGAAAACTACAAGGCTACATTTTAAAGAAGTCATAATGGGCTAGGTGAGAGGAAGAGATTCACATGTCATCAAAACGCAATATCAGGAAAATTTCTTCATAAAATCTTTTGGGGAGCTTTTAAAGCTGCCTTCCAAATGACCTGATTTAGTTACAACAAAAATTTCTTTTAGCCCAAAGGTGAAATGGTCTTGTTCATATAGTCCTTTTCTGCTATTTATGGAACTTACTGAAATTATTAATAAAATCATAATAATAGGGTAGCATATTCTTCCTCCTTATGTTCAGAGTAGAGATTTTCATCTCTGACTTGGTTAAATTATGTGTATTTCCCCTTTCTTCCATTATTTCTTAAATTTTTAAAAAGCAAAACAAAGCTCATGTTATAGTAGTAGAGATTCTCATTTTCATGTGCAAACCTTTTTTATGTATATGGAAATGTTCATTTTTTTTGTTGCAATGTGTAAAGTTCATAATAAAAAAAATTAAAAACCAGTAGCTCTTCGATTTAGAGCTGAAAGGGGGGACCTAGAAATCACCTAGCCAAGTCCACTTATTTATTTACAATAAATACTAGATGTTCATATTAAAACTTAAGGAAAGTGTTTAACAGATTGTAAATTTTCTTTTTATTTTAGTGCACCATATACAGAAATGTTCTGTACAAGTCAAGGTATTCATTCCATAAAACCCAAAATTAAAAATAAGGTAAGTTGACTTTAACAGTGATTTTTAAAATCTTGAGAAACCATTTCTACTTGTTAAATCTTATAATGTCTTCTTTCTGAAGAACCACAGTTTTTTAGTGTTAGCTGTAGGCTGTATTTTGGCTATGAAGAAATGAGGCTTGTTGCATATGGGAACTTACATTACTTTATAGTCACATGCTAAGAATTTAAAACCTATTTGTGAGATTGTATATTTTTTGTACTTTGATATTTTAGTTACTTCAAATATTTTTAAATCAGATAAAAATTAATAGGCTCTCATGGTGGTAGCAAAGTCAATTTCATTAATACACAAAGACTGAGTTGTGGTTTTTTGTGGGGGGGTGGGGTTTGCTACCTTGGCACCACAGTGATATGTAGTAGTAGACCAAAATGATTTAGCTCTGCAGCTTAATCATTCAGTATGTGATGTTCTCCCTGCTTTGAATGTGAGTTCCTTGATTGCAAAGGCTGTCTTGTTTTGCTATTTGTATCTCCAGCACTTAGCATATTGCTGGGCCCCTATTAAATCCTAAAATATTTTTTTTGAGGGTGATAATGGAAATTTCACCTGTTTTCCTGATATAGACTTCTAAATACTTAAATGAAAGGGGAAAAGGAAAACAAGCTCTTGGCACATAATCCTGTTTGCAATTTCCCTTTTTCCTTTTCCCGCATTCCTTCGACCTATTTTTGCTTTGAGGTTCTACTCACAAACACAGTAAAGACAAAAGCAGCCACTGGAACATATATCTAATTTCAGGTACCCAACCATATGTACCTAGTTAGCACTGAGAATTTTTTCCCATCTGCAGTTAGCAACCTTTATTTTCAGTAGATGGGTGAGCAGCTAAAGGACTAAGAAATAAGCCAGGTAGGTGCAAGTATTGTTTTCTTTTTGTTTCTTTGTTTGCTTAGTATTTAGATAATAGAGATGAAGGGTTTTGAATTTTTCTTTTTTGATCCCAGCACTGGTGACTCATCAATGTCTAATGTACTATTGCCAAAGATTGAAAGAATTATTGGTTTCTGTTATCACTCCCTCCCTTACCCATGGTTCTCTTCACCTTCCAACTTCCAGTTTGTCTAATGAAGACAATGTAGTACTATAGGAATGCTTTGATCCTTTGTTCATTGTGAATTTTTTTTCCATGTCAAATACATATTATCCATGTATCCATGGATAAGAAGTTCATTCATCCAGTGAACATGCAAACACATACACACACACACATACGCACACATGCACATGCACCACAATTACATAAGAATCCATCCCATGAAAAGAGAGGTGGCATATATAGAATTCTTTGCTGCCTTGCCAAGTTTGTCATCAGAATTTGATTAAATTCCAAAGGCACTAATTTCTTTCATTAAATTACATTAGAAAAGATATTTGTCTTTATGGCTAAGAAAAAAAACTGACAAAGGCCTTGTAGAGATTATAGAGGATCTATGCAAGAACATGAGCAAGAAAGAATCGCACAGGAAGAGGTGCAAATGGTTTGGGATCCACATGAATGGAGGGAATGCCCACACTGATTAAATCACACAACTACTGAAGAATTGAAGCATGACCTAGAAAAACAGCACACATAGACAAAAATACAACTCCAGAAACAATATTCAAAGACACTTCCTTAAAGCTCAACATCTTAAGTTAATTTCCAAAGATCTTGAGCTAACTTCCAAAGAGCTAACTCTGACAAGAAAATGCATTTAACATCATAATAGTAGGTAGTACTATCTTTCCATTCTCCTTGACAATAGCCAAAATCCAGATAATGGAAATGAATGCCTGATGGGAGGCTTGTACTAGAATACACAGAGGTGGGGATGAGTTAACAGTGAGTAACTGACAGCCCCACCATCCTGCTTACCAGCATGACACTACATTACCACCATGATATCATCAGAAGTATATTACAGCATTCAAATGCTGGATTTATTTTTATTATTGTTATTATATAAAATAAGTATTTCTTAAAATATGTTTTGTTTGGTTTTGTTCTAATGTTCCATTTGGAAGTATTAAAAACTTTATACGCATGCTTCCCTTGCATCTTCTCTTTGATTCCATGGCAGCCTCTTAGTTTTTTGGCCTAGAGTCAGGAAGGCTAACTTGAAATTATACGATACTGGAGCTAATAGGGTCTTTAGAGGTCACTTAATTCAGCCCTTTCATTTGACAAATGAGGCAACAGAACCTTAAAGAGTACTTGTTTCAGGTCACATGGCTTATTAAATGTAACAGAAAGAACTAGATTCCAAAGAGATTGCAACTTCCTTTCTTCCTCTCACTTTTTGAGGTTCTCTTCTCTTTTTCCCTCCTTCTTTCCAGTTCCTTCACAACTTTGTTCCACAGTGTCTTATGGAAAAGAGGACAATGGTGAACATCAAACTATTTTGTATTGATTGTTGATGAAGAGATTACCTTTCTTGCCAGTGATTAAAAAGCTGTAGTAAATGGTATAATTTCTTGATTACATTTTAGAATTTGTCTGTGACTATTTTGATTATTTTGAATTAGGTTTTCTATTACTTACATTATTCATTCAAAAATAGGAATTAAGATTAAATTCCTAATATTGTTTTTATTTTAAAATTAGCTCAGAGCATGAATCAATCCCATCTTTCCTTTATTTCTTTCTAGCCACCAAATGCAGAGGAACGCCATTTATTTGTGGATCGTTCTACTGATTGCTTTTTGTGGTATTTCCTAGCAAGGTAAAAAAATTTAAAACCTTTATAAGTAACATTGATATAGCACTTTGAAGTTTGCAAAGCATTTCATTTGCATTATCTCATTTGATCTCACTAATACTTTTATGTATTCAAGTCCATTTTTTTATACTCCATATGTGGATCACTCATTTTTGCTTCCTAAACTAACTTCCTGTCACTGCTGTGATAGGTGAAATCTGAAATAACTGTGGAAATCAATGTTCAAGGTTCGGAGTGCTTTATTAAGAAATACATGTGAATTATATAACAAACTGGGGTCAGGCTTCCTTGGCTCAACACTGGAGTCAAAATACTGGGAGAGACAAATTTTTAAGCATTAAAAGAAAACAATTAACAGAATATATCCAGGATATAAGACTTAGGTCATCTGATTTCTAATTGGAGGAAAAATTAGGAGCTTTCTGAGTAGGGAGGCTAAAAACAACTGATTGACCAGTTTTCAAATAAGACATAAAGGTTGCTTAAGATGTATAATTGTGAGAAAACTCCTTGCATTAATCTTTGGATCTGACTAGATTTCTGATCAGCATAACCTAGGTCTTTAATTAAGGATCTCTAAGCAACTGGTAGAGGTGGTCCAGCTTCCCAGCCATGTAGGTCTAGGTTCAAACAATGCAATAAAGTTTTCTCACAATTCCCATCACTGAATAGTTTTCTCACAAGACAGAAATAGAAAAGGGAGACCCAGAATTGAGTTACAAGATGGAGTTGGTGTGGTTCTCTCAGTTTCCACAATTCTCTCAATTCTCCCCCTCCCACCTTTGATTCATGAGAGGAGGGGCCAGTCCACTCCCCTCAGATAGATCACTTATGTATAAGCCAAATTTATAAGGTTTTTAATGTGCTCATGCTCACCATCAACATTACGTACCAAGAAAAGACCCAAGGAAAGCATCATTTTGCATAGCTTAGGACACCAGCTAAAACAGAGTCCAAGAACAATAATGATGATATACAAACCTTGTTAAATAGATTGTACAGGTAAATTAAGTCAGGCTACAGATCAAACTACTTAGAGAGCTCACAGTGGACTCATTTTGAGAGGGGAGACAAGGAAAGGAAGAAATTTCAGGAAATATGAACACCAAGAAACAAAAGGTTAAAGCAATACAATGGTGATCATCAATATTAAATGAGATCAAGTCCTTTTGTATCCCAGTAATTCACTCTCAATGTCCATTTAATCATCACATTCTTTCTTGGCTTCCCGATGTCTCATGCAGTTGTCTAGTCTTTGGAAATATCTCCTCTTGGACTTTCTGGAATAGGCCTCATTTTCAGGACTGCTCTGAACGGGACTCTTCTTCTGTCCTTCCTAATTACTTGTAGACATTCCTAGATAATTCTATTAACATCTCCAGTAAGAAGACTAAATACATTTTCACACAGTCTCTTAAATGTGATTTTCTAGTAACTAGTTCATGTGGTAAAAACCAGTTTGAGCCTCATGGTTCTGACCCTTTTAACAAAAGAACTATAAGAACATCAAATTAGGAACCCACAATTGCCATGAAACTTTAGAGAATTCCAACTTTTATATGTTACTTTCTGTTTCTGCCTTACCTAAATCCTGTACCTGACATAAGAATCTTTTCAAAATAATTCATGATAGTCTAACATATCAAATGAACCCTTTTTCTCTCTCTTAAAATGATCAAATACTTTAAAATGGAGAAATAATTTAACTTTCTTTAAAATTATCAGTGCAATTTTACATGTAAAATCCTTAATCCAGTGTTGAGAATTTATTACCAAAACATTCTCAAAGCCTGAATTTCCCATTAGAAACATTTGGAAGTCAATTATATGTGTGTGTGTGTGTGTGTGTGTGTGTGTGTGTGTGTGTGTGTGTGTGTGTGAAACATGGTTTGGGGATCACAGGACTTCCCAGGCAAGATCAAGGAGTTATCCCTGGACGAGCTTCTGCTGCCCATTTCTTCCCTGGTAGTGTGCTCTCTGGAACACCCACATGATAGAACCATCTTCACTGAAAGAACTCAGAAATAGAGTGGCCAGAGGAAGATGTTTATTAGCTTCTTCAGAGGAAGCGGGCATGGTACTCACTAAGAACACCCACAGTGATCAGAAGCAGGAGTGAGGTTACATAGTTCTATTCTAGAGTTAGGGTTAGTTCAAATTTCTCAGGGTTTATTTCCCTACATTCCCTCCTTAAGCAAATTACACAGGCATGGTAGTGAGGGTACTTGTGACCAGGACATGATCTCTAGGGTCCAAGCTGTTTATTTCCCCCTCTTGCCTCCACCGTTCTAATTCCCCTCTGAAACCAAGATGTTCTCAACCATCATCCTTGCAAAACAGGTTATGCATGCTTATCTTATCACAAGCTCCCATCAGCCTAGGAGTTTTACTATTTTTCAAGAACACTTGAGGAAGCAAAACAAGATACAATATATTCATTCTTATAGTACCTATCCTAGAAATAGGACAGAATAGAACTAAATTCTAGGTATATGCATATGTATTTATCCTACTCCTGTTGCTTTCTCAAAATTTACTATTCCATTTATTTAGAAAACTTTTATGTTATATCTTTGCCTAACTCCTCCCTGAGGAGGGTATCATCCCTATGTTATAAGTTGGACACAAATGCAGATTAAAATTATAAGATTTTCATATTTGCAACTCAGAGTAATTCAGAGATGTTCCAATATCAAGCTACTAATTAGGAGATTTAGCAACATATTTACAAAACTTCTACTGCCCACCTTTCCTGATCATAGAGTTCTGCTACGAACAGAAAGGGAGAAACATAGTTATAACACTTTCAAGACTCTTTTCCCTAGAGGACATAGACAAACATGACCTGTACCATAATAGAGGGGAAATCACCTTAACTCTGTTTGATTCTAGGCACTAGTCATATCTGACAGCTAATCATGTAGTAAAGTTCCACATTATTCAAAGAGTATCAAAAGCCAGGCTCATGGTTAACCAGATGGGAAAATTTTCTGCCAAGAAAGGAAGTAGCACAGTAGGGATATTGAGTCAAGAAGATGCCATCTTAGGCCATGTTCCCAAGGACAGACAGCCACCTGTAGCAGTTCTCAGACTGCAATACATGCCATTTTCTCTTATTGGTTTCATGACAATTTAGACAACCATCCTTGTAATCAAAACAATATTATAACCTGAAGATTTTTTACCAGTAACAAAATTTCACTAATCACATATTAGGGCTTGAATGTTATTAGTTTTCTTATGTTTCTCTGACAATTATATGGTATTTATCCTTTTTGGTCAGTCATTTTAGTCATGTCTGAATCCTTGTGACTCCATTTGGGGTTTTCTTGGCAAGGATATTGGAATGATTTGCCATTTCCTTCTCCAGCTCATTTTACAGATGAGGAAACTAAGTCAAACAGGGTTAAGTGACTTGCCCAGGGTCACACAGCTAAGTGTCTGAAGCCAGATTTGGATGCAAGAAGATAGTCTTCCTGACTCCAGGGCTGGCACATTTATCCCTTACTTAAAAATTAAAGCTAACCACATTTCATGGCTTCAGACATATAGCAAATACCTGACAGCTGACTCATGTTAATGAATTAAAACTACAACTTTAAAGCATCCTATACATTTTCATAATGTATATATGTATATATATTTCAATATATCTCAAAAGAAAAATCACTCTTTTATATAGTAAACTTGTAAATCCCACCCCATCCTGCCTTTGACAAGGATTAGAAGAAGGAATCCTCTTTTCTTAGTTTTAGGTTCTCAAACTTTAGTATTTTCAAATTTTACAACATGTAGTCAGTAAGCCTGATAAAATCTTATGAGCCTTGCCTGAATACAATACCTCCACAAGCAGCTTATGTCACACTAATTCACTAGAAGTTTCTGATGTAGACCCTGTCTCCTGGTTGTAAATCACAGAGGGAAAAGTCCAAAGGTCTAGTCTGGGCTACTGCTCCTGTGTCATGGAGTTCACACAACCTGGTTTGTAATTATTGTATATAGGAAGCAACAGATGTATTTCCTCCTAGTAATGATGCATACACTAAGGGGAAAGGTTTCTCTTGGATAGTGGGGAGGGCAGAGGGGCTGTCGAAAAAGCATTTCAAAAGGAGATATATGTAATTTCTCCTATTGTCCTGCTGCACTAATAGAACAATGCTAGGAGGAGAACACCAGGCCATTTTAGATGAGACTCAGTACACAATTTGCCAACTGTTATTTTAAGTTTCTTATTCATACTCTCAACTTGACCTGAGATATTGGGGGTGGCATAATGTGTGGAATTGTGGAGTCATTGCTAGAAAACAATAGATTTGGGATAAGATAGAATGGATCTACTACAGTGCCCTTGTCAGAGACATCTCAGGCTGGTGGGTCTTAAGTGAAAGACAATCTCCTTCAGGAGTAATTTAGCAATAAATACTCTTATGGCATGACAGCTGTATCAATAAGCACCCCAACATACACAGGAGGGCCTGCTAGCACAGGTTCTTACATCTGCATTCATAAAGAGAAAGGCAATTTTTCAGGGATTACCAATCACTTTAGTCAATCACATGTATCATTCCTTTAACTAAGTACATGGATCATTCACTCAACATGAAGCTGATCAGAATAATAAGTTATCGGGACTTAATGCTGAAGTTAGTATACCAGAAACCAACCCCCCACCCCAATATGAAAAGAGTGAAGGACTTACAGGGAGTCCCAATACAGGGTCCTTTTGAACTCCAACAGAGTTAAAAGCTGTTGATCTAGCTGCAAAGGTTTCTGGAATATAGTTTTTAGAGCATCAAGGTTAATGTCGCTGAACGAAGGTATCCATTGTCTACAGTATCCAGTTGCTCCAAAGATGGCCCTCAGCTGCCACTTAGTGGAGGGTAAAGTGAGTTACTGGATAGCCTAAATGCATTTAGGATAAACAGCATGTGACCTAGGAGTCAGGATAACTCTCAAATCTTCCACTTGTGACTTTAGATTTAGAGACTTTATGGCCTTTTTGGAGAAGCTTCAGTTATAGGTGATGGTTATATTCCTGGCAAATTTCAGCAGCAGCAGAGCTAGAACTACAGATCATGAATATCAGTTTCTTTTTTTCCCAAATTTATTAATTTATTTGTTTTCTGTTTTTAACAGTCACTTGCACAAGGAAAAACCTATGAGTTATTCAGAAACATCAGTGCTTTGGGCATAAGTGAAACTTGCCGGAAAGATGTAGGCTTCCCCTATTGATCCTTGATTTCTACAACTGAGTTCACTCTTCCAGCATAGGTGCAGCTGCCAATAGGTTCAATCTTTTTCTGGGGAATCAGTTTATGGGTTAATAGAGGACACTATTAGAGTCAAACTTGGAGACTGTCTCTCTCTTTAAACAAATTAAAGGGATATTGTCATATAGCAAATACTAAATACCACTGATGAAACTCACATCTAAAAAAAAAAACCCAGCGTATTGCTATTCTCAGTTTGGTCACTAGGTGTCTGGAGAGGCTTTGTTATACCACAGAAGTTGATCTGGCCATGGGAGGAAAACTACTTGATTTGCACAAATACAAAAAAAGAAAAATGTTTTCATGCTTTTGATTAACATCAATCCTCAATTTGGGGTCCTTCTTTGAGATAAAAAAATTGGCTATGTATTGCCAGCTATTTCCAAATTAGCACACTGAACACAAAACATACGCCAAAACAAGTGCAGACAAAATTGTACCCAACAGGGCACTTAACTCCTTGCCCAGAGAAGATTCCGACTTTAGGGGAAAGTCAGTTTACAACCACAGATTTCTAAAAGAAACCCTCCCTTCAGGTGAAAAATTTCACCAGGGCCTTAAAGACAGGGTTCTGCTAAGGGAATCTGGGGAATCAGGATCCCTCCCCCAATCTCAGTGGGACCTCCAAAACTGTGGTGAGTAAAATTTAATAAAGGTAAACTAAGGTACATTCTCTGGGCAAAATCAGTTTATTAACAGTGGCACACACAACTGTTAACAAAGTGGGTCACTCTGGAAACCTCAGTAAAGCCAGATAACCCTATGAGGAGGGGCAGACCCTTTTTATTGACACACAGGAAGGGGAGAGGGGGAAGGTCAGCCTGGATATTTGGGGA
Organism: Notamacropus eugenii; assembly: GCF_028372415.1. Lineage (NCBI taxonomy): Eukaryota > Metazoa > Chordata > Mammalia > Diprotodontia > Macropodidae > Notamacropus > Notamacropus eugenii. The sequence goes on from NC_092873.1 coordinate 405,635,472, forward strand.
ACATTACAAATGATTACAGCTAGGGAATATGAGATGGCATTCAAGGCTAGTCACACCCCTTTCTGACAGTTAAGTAATGTGAATTGTTTTATGGGACTAATTGTAATCTTGGCTAGGAGGCCAGAACCACCAGATTTAATCTCCTCCAAGCGGGGATCAAACCTTCCCCAACTGCGAAAAGAGAGACAAGGACCTAAGAATTGTTCTTTGGGGAGGGCTCTAGGCCAAGCTACTTAGAATTTACAGACAACAAGCAGATGTCCCAGGGGCTTCCTGCATGAGTGATGACAACATTCCCCTTTAAAACATGCCTTTAAATCAATTCAGACTAGGAAAGACCACATTCTTGAGCTTAACTCCAGAGCTGAGAAATGGGACTTCACAAAATAAGGAACAGGTCAATTACAGAATAGAATCAGTTGTTAAGTGATACAGAATTATTTTGATTTCCTCAATACACATATACATGTAATATATAAAGAGATGAATGGAATAGACCAGAACAGATTCAACACAAAATTACACACGCATATATATTTTGTGTGTGTGTGTATGTGTGTACGCGTGTGTGCGCGCGTGCACGTGTGTTTAAGGTCATCTATGTGGTTCAGTAGATAGAGTGCTGAGCCTGAAGTTAGGAAGACTCATCTTCCCAAGTTCAAATCTGGCCTCAGGCACTGAGGAACTGTGTGACTCTGGGCAAGTCACTTAACCCTGTTTGCCTCAATTTCCACATCTTTAAAATGAGCTGAAGGAAGGAAATGGCAAACTACTCCAGTATCTTTGTCAAGAAAACACCAAATCAGTTCATGAAGAGCCAGACATGATGACTGAACAACAACAGCAAAATATGTGTATATATACACACAAACACTTATATTAATATTGATATCTCTTATTTGGTTAAGAATATATCTTTTACTCATAGTTACAAGAAGTACATGATACATTGTATAATTTTTTTACAGTATGAACTTTCATGTGCTCATTCAGAATGTACTGTAGTATGATACGATGATGCTGGTCTAAGCTAATTTTTGCCAAACTACTTTTCAGTTTTCCCAGAAGTTTTTGTCAAATAGGGTGTTTTTCCCTAAGTAACATGTTTTCTATTTTAGCAAACACTGGGTTATTGATTTCTATTGTTTCTGAATCTTCCTTATCTAGCCTGTTTCACTGATCTTTTTTTTTAACCAAACAGATTATTTTGATGACTGTTGCTTTTTCATATAGTTTGAGGTCTATTTCTCCTTCATCCTTACTTCTTTTCATCATTTCTCTGGATATTCTTTTGTTTCTCCAAATGAAATTTTGTTATTATTTTATGAAGTTTTGTGAAGTATCCTCTTGGCTATTTGATTGGTATAGCATTAAAAGTTTAATTAATTTTGGTAGTATTGTCACTTTTATTATATTGGATTATATTATATTGGATTAGTTCTTTAAGAATGAATCTATACAAATCTTTTGTGTACTTTGGGGATCCTTAAATTGTCTCTACAGTTCCTGTCATCAAGATCAGTATGTTATGTTTGCATAATGAGCATATTTTCTTTTAATGTTCTTGGTTTTTTTACTTCTTTTCTTCTAGATTGTCTTTCACTTCTATATATTTGCAACTCCCAATCTGTTGTTTGTTTCTTTGGTGAGGCTTTCCATTGAAGATTCCAGTTTTTCAATTCTGCTCATTATTTTTGGTGCATAGGACAAAAATTCTCACAATTTTCATTTTTCTTTTTGTAGTATTCATTGATGCCATACTTGTTTGCTAGATCAGGAGACCACATTTTTTTGTTGGTAATTTTTCATGTTGATTTATTTGCTTATGTTCAAGGTTTTTGAGATTTCCTCTTCCAGGAATCTTTAATACTTTCAGTCTTCCTCCCCACCCTCCATTGCCATTATGTTCTTTAACTCTTCCTCCACTTGCCATTAACCTTAAATTACCATTACATCCTGTCTTGGTCGCCTGTTTCACTCTCTCTATTTCTTAGTTTTTTGGTCTCTCAATGGCACCTCAGAGACTCCTTGCATCAGCACCAGCTGTTCAGAGTCACCAGTAGTTCAGAGCTTTAAAGTATTGGTGCTTTCAGACCGTAGCCCCTGGAAGACTTTTGCTCCTTAGGGCCTGTGGCCAAACTGGCTGCTGAGTCCCAAGAAAACTCTACAGTCTGAACTCAGGGTCTCTGAAAGGAGGAGGAGGTACCAGGATATAGGGATGGGTTTTGATAGAAATCTGTGGTCCTTGGGCCTGCTAGTGTATCTTCTCACAATGACAGTAGTATGTGAGGTGAGAGAGAGGTGTTGAGTAAAAGTAGGTCAGTGAGTGTCAGCTCCTGGGTTTAGGTTTATCTGTTTGTTTACATTATTTTCCATTCTTACTGTCTTAAACCATGGAAACAGTTGTAGTTGCTTTATCTTTGGCACATAATTTCTATTCAGGGGATGGCTGACAGGTTGTAGGTATCAGGGAAAGTGTCTAGTTCACCATCCTGTTGTTCACATGACCCAGAAGTCCCTCCAATTGACTTTTAATATTTTTCAGTGGCCCTTTATTTAATATAATTTTATTTTATTGTGATGAGTAAAGGAGATATAATGTATATTTACATGTATATACATATATAAAATGATATATACAGTTCTCACTTTACATAGATTTTAATTATGCAAATTTGACCCCCAGTGGGTTGGCATCAAGATCTTCACTGGCCTAGGCTCTAGCCTATCCTGGCAGCAGGCAGTGGCAGGGGCTGCAGCAGTGGCACCAGTGAAGCCCCATGCCAGGGGTCCTTCACTCCTGGCAATGAAACCACTCCAGCTGAGGGGGCCCCAGGCATTAAAATCACTTTGGTGGTGGCTCTGTAGAGCTACAGAAGGGACAGGGCCCTGCAGAACCCATGAGAGAAATGAGAGTTCTGTAGAATGACCCACTTAATTAAAGAAGAGCTGGCTGGATTCTGCTTTTGCACGGTTTTTATGTTTCCATGGGAAGATGGGAAACGTATACTCCTTTCTATTTCCATTCAATAATTACCAGAGGTCTAAAACTCTATTCAAGTCCTTAATTTCTTTCTTTATTTTTATTTATTTAGATTTACCTTGAGATAACAGGACTCCTCTCCCCCCATTATGGTTTTGTTGTCATATTCTCTTTGTAATTCATTTAGCTTTTCTTTTAAATACTTAAAAGCTTTGCTTTTGCATGTGTATCTTAAGTACTGAAATTCAGTTCACTGTCTATTACCTTTCAGCCAAATGTGGTTTCCCTCTTAGTCATTTTTAATTATCTGTTTTTGCAGTATCCGTGTCTGAAACCATAATTGTCTTCCCTGCTTTTTTGTACATTGAATTGAAGCATAACAGATTTTATTCCAACCTCTTATTTTTAACTCTGTGTGAATCTTTACATTGCAAGTATGTTTCTTGTAAACAACACACTGTTAGATTTTGCTTGCTAATCCAATCTGCTAGCTTCTTCCATTTTATAACATGAGTTCATTGTATTCATTCACAGTTATGACTTATTTGTCTATTTCCATTCATTCTGTTCTATGCCTGCTAAGTGGTACAGTGGATAGAAAGTCACTGTACCTGGAGTCAGGAAGACCCCAATTCAAATTCAGCTTCAGACTCTTACTAGCTGTACAACTTCTGAACAAATTACTCAACTTCAGTCTGCTTCAATGTACTCAACTCAAATAGGGATAATAATAACACCTACTTCCCATGGATCCGATAAGGTAATATTTGTAAAGCACTTAGCACAGTGGTTGCTAGACTGTAGGCACTTAATAAATGCTTGTTTCCTTCCTTTTATTCTCTTATATTTCTTCTTCATTATATTTTCCTCTTCTTGTATTTTGTGCTTTCTGTGGCATGAAATAAAGGGTGTTCTACAACTGTTATGCTTACGTTGTTATTGTTATTGTTAATGTTATAGTTACCTTGAGTACTCACACAGGATTTTATCCACATCAGTAGATTTGCAGACATGACCTGCATTTAGGGCTCCCTGAGGAAACTCTGGATGGGCATAAAATAAGGCAAAGAAACATGTTTAGTAGAGAATCACAGATTGAAACTTTTGATGTCAGGGAAAGCAGACCTATTGAACATGATTGTACAATTTCCTCCAGGGATGTTCGGAAACACCCTAATATGTTCAGGAACACCCTAATTATGAACCAGTTTCAGTTTGGGACTGCGTCTTTAGGGCTCATTTTGCCACAATTCAGTTTCCTCTGGTAACACCAAAATAGAGCTCATGTCTAAGCCTTCACAGATGTGAGAAATAGGACCTATTATACTCTTTAAGTATCCATAACAATAATTTACAGGTACAGGGTAGCCTTTGTTCTACTTTGTAGAAAATAGGAAACAAAGCAAAGACACAAAAGAGTCCATAAACAGTTGATTAAATTCTTTGTCATCTTTACTCCAAGGGTCTATCCAGGCTTCTAGACTTATCACACCACTCTAATAGCTCCATTGCTCTGACAAATTGTGTACTTAAAACAAAACAAAGAACAATCCCGTTTACTAGTGTCACTCTCTCATTCTTCCCTGGCCTCTGAGTCCCATTTGTCTACTTTTTTGCCTAGACTCATGATACACATATTTCTTTTCTTCCCTTAGTTGACTAATGTAAACTTGACCTTCATAGTCCTGTATCATCTTTGAAATCTCTTACTTAGTTGAATTTACAAATATCCTTAACAACCTTGCACCATTGCTGCTTTCAACCTAGCTTGATAGACTGATGGTTAGAAAATTGTTGGGGGGTGGGATATGGACAAAAAGAGACTAGTTAAAGGAAATAGCTTCTCTGGCCAAATTTTACCCACAATTGACATTATTAGAGATATTCTAGGGTCCTTCTTTGTCCCCATTACAATTCCTTCCCCCATCACTCAGCATACCTTCTGCTACACCATACTTTACATACCTAAACACTAGCTATGATGATTGGGGAAGGAACCAAGATGGAGCTACTATTATTGGGTAGGGTGAGAAAATTATCCATGCTTTAGCATGCCATTCTCTTGCTACCACCTGTGCCCAGGAGCAGAGCCTCATTTACTAGGAAGGGTAAGTAAATCAACAATGCTTCATTTTTCTATTGCCATCAGCTGAAACAGGGTCAAGTTCCCCTTGCTTGTTGGGAAGAGCTAAGAAAATCAACAACATCTCGTCCCTTAACTTCAGTTAGAGACTTGGATCCAACCTAGGACTTAACTCTCAGAGTAGGAGAAAAATCAACAAGCTCCAATTCAACAGTACCAGCAAACAGGGCTCTGAATGGAGCTGCTATTGATTACTAGGGATGGTGAAAAAATCGACAATATCTCAACCTTCCATAACCATTGAGAGTCAAGACATCAAGACTAGCATATGACCAGAGCCTCAGCCACTGTAAAGAGTAAAGAAGCAATACTATAGAGCTATAGTATGCTATATAATTACCACTGAGCAATGTTTGATAAAGATATTGTTGCTAGCTAGGAATAAATATATATAAATATTTATAACATATATTTATAATATTAAATATACAAATTGCTAGGAATATATATAAATATAAAAAATATATATGATAAATCAGTAATATATTTTTATATATTATATAATTATACATTTCACTTCTCCGTGCCTCAGTTTCCTTATCTCTAAAATGAGGACATTAAGCTAGATGACTTCTAAGAACCTTTGCAGCTCTCTGCCCCTATGAACCCTTCATAACCATGGAGTGACCAGATATCAGGCCTTTCACCACCTGGGCCAGAGCTTCTAGGACCAGGCCCCTCACCACCAGGACTTTGTCCAAGAGCAAGGCCACAGACACCAAACACAGTCTGATCATATTTCCTGCATGTAGTCATCAAACATCCCATTGCTATATTGGGATGAGGTAAAGAACCTAATGTCAAATGTAAGTTAAATTAAATCAAGGCCCTGGGATACGGATTACCAAGTACTTACCATCCTAGTTTCCCAATCCAATTGCTTCCCTTTCCCCAGTATTAGGAGGAGGAAAGCAATCTGATCCCTCCCTCCATCATCATGGGATCTTTTGGATGAAAGTTCCAATCAGATCATACTTTGCTATCACCATCACTCTGTCCCAGTCTCTAAGCTTCAGAATCACAAGCAAAACCTTTTATCCTGCTGCCAGTCCTTACTCCTTCATCCTCATTCATCTTAGCCTTACCCCTCCCTGTTTTGCCCTCCTTTCCATTGTGTTCTTAAAAGCCCTGTTCTGTTGCTTAAAAAACAAACTTCCTTTCATCTTGAAACTCTTTGTTTCATACCCCTTCCAACTTCTTGCATTCACAGAAACCTAACTTTCCCAAGAAGACCCTACATCCCTGGCTTCTCTCTCCACTACTAGGCATTCCTCCTAGGGTTTTCTGACATATACTCTTCCCAGGAGGAAGAGATGACATAATCCTTGTTCTAAGCTTTCACTTTCAGACCCTCCCCCTTCCACAATTACTCAGCAACTTCATGTCCTATGGAATTTCCTCCATCCAGACAAATGGCCCTATCTGGATCCTAGTTGTTATCTACCAGCCTCAAAGTCATTTTGTCTTTTTTCTCAAACAGTTCAGCACCCAGCTAAGTTTTCTTCTCCAGTTCACAAACCTTCATACTTGGAGTCTTCAGCATCCTGTTGTCCCTTAAACACTCTCTCATTTTATGAGTTTTCTCCACCCCCCCTGCCCTCTTTAGCTTCTTGGCCAAACACAGTATTGTATGTGATTTTACCATCACCCATAACCATTCTTCCTCCATTACGAAAGATCTGACAACCACCTATCCTTTCATTTCTTTTCTGCCTGGCTCCTTCACAATCCGCACTGCAACATCCATTCACATCACCCCTTCCTTTTTTCCTATGCTATCAGTCCTGCTCTGCCTTCAATTTCCACCCTTCGCAATCTTAACCCTATAGTTAACTCCATTTCTTGACAAAAAGGTGATGGACTCAACATGAAGAACAAGACATATAGTTTTGGACACAGCCAATGAGGGAATTTAATTTGTTTGACCATGTGTATTTGTTACAAGGCCTATGTTGTTGTGGTTTTCCTTTTTTCTGAGAGGAGTGAATAGGAAGATGGATTGGAAGGACATGAATAGGGAAAAAAGTCATTGAGTTATTCTTTTTTTCTTTTTTAAATGAAGAGAAAAAAGGGAAGCCAGAAAGAAGCAAAATAATTTTGACAAGTTATAGTTAAACTTATATACTTAAAAAGAAAAGCAAGTTATACGTAAGAGAGATCTTTAGTTTCATGTACATTTTTGTTTTTCTGTTCCATTATGTGTATGGAAATGTACATTTGATTTGGTTTTTACTAAGTTCAGAATAAAATTTTTTAAACCCTATAGTTAAACTTTATTACTATACTCTGCTCTCAATTCCTTTGGCCTCTTAGCTTATTACTGCACATGCTTTGGCAAACTATAACCCTATACTCTCTCTCTGTTCCTCTCCTGTGCTACCTAATATGTCTAGAGAAAATCACACAAGCATGCTAACTAGGACTAATGCAAATGTATGCTCCCTGATCTCAACTGAGCCCTCACTATGGAATGGTAATATTTATTCTCCTGTTGACTCTCTGACCTTCCCTGACAGCAGCTGTTCCAGACTTTCTCTTCTCTCTTCAAACCTCCTGCAATGCATCTCCCTTTTGCTCTGTAGTTACCAAAGAAAATGGGCCATAGGAGGCCTGAGCTCTCTCCTCTTCCATACTCAACACCCCGATGATTCCCCCGCTACTTTGTTTCACTCTGATGAGGAATTAGTCCTCTCTCTGAGGTTGACTCCCCTACTTTTGCCTTTGATCTCCTCCCTCTTAAAATGAAATAATATTTGTAAAAGCACTTAGCACAGTGCCTGGCACATAATAGGGGCTATGTAAATAAATGCTCATTCCCTTCCTTTTCCCTTACCCTCAGGTTTTTTGATTTGATCCTCCTCTCTTTCACCCTGTCTTTATCTTTGTCTCTGTTTTTTGGTCTTTCTCTCTTTCTCTCTTATACATTTTCTTTCCCCTTCCCTCCCCCTTTCATTTAATCTCTTCATCTGTTGCCCTCTATCCAGCCCAGCCTTTTTTCTGAGCTCTAGTCTTCCATCATCAAGTGCCTGTGAACATTTCAAACAAGATATCCCATAACCATCTCAGATTCAACAAACCCAAAACCAAACTAATTATTTTCCCAAAAAACCATTCCTTTCTACAGAATTTCCCAATTTCTGTAGGGGGCACAATCATTCTTCCACTTTCCCAGGTTCATGACATTGGTGATATCCTTGACTTCTCATTACCTCTCATCCCACATAGTCATCAAATATTGCCATTTCTATCTCCACAGCATCTCTTGCACCTCTTGCACCTCTCCCTTTCTAAATATTCACAAAGCTACCATATTCATTTAAGTCCTCATTATCATCTCTTATATGGACCATTGCATTGACCTTTTAATTGGTTTCCTTACCTCAAATCTCTCCTCACTCCATCCAGTCTGTCTTCCATATATACATAAGTACAAATGTGGAAGAGATGTCACTCCTTCAATAAATACATTGCAGTGGCTCCTCAGTTCCTTCAGGACTGAGATGTCTAATTTGTGGTCTATGAACTTCTTTTTTTATCTTTTTGAAAATATATAATATTTTATTCCCCCCCAATTACATGTTAAAACAATTTTTAACATTTTTTTAAAGTTTTGAGTTCCAAATTCTGTTTCCTCTTTTCCTCCCTGTCATCTTTCCTCCCTAAGATGATAAGGAATCAGATATAGGCTATACATGTACAATCATGTAAAACATTTCCATATGAGTCATTTTATACAAGATTCAAATAAAAGAAAAAAATGAAAGCAAAAAATAGCATGTTTCAGTCTATATTCAAACAATATCAGATCTTTCTCTGGAGGCGGATAGTGTATGCTTCATTATTAGTCATTTGGGATTGTCTTGGATCATTGTATTTCTGAGAATAACTAAGTCATTCATAGCTATTCATTGTATAATACTGCTGTTACATTTTTGTCTTTGAAAAAATTGATAACTAAGTCATTCACAGCTATTCACTATATAATATTACTGTTACATTTTTGTCTGAAAAAATTGATAACTATTTCAATGTAATTTATTTCCTTTAATAATGTATATTTTGTTTTATACATTTAAAAACATTATTCTGAGAAGGGGTACAAAGAACTCACTAGATTAACAAAAAAAAGTTATGAATTCCTGATTTTAGAATCAAATAGAATCTCCTTCAGGTGCCTTTTAAAGCCCTTCACAACCTAACTCCTAAAGCTCTCCTTCCCATATCTTACAATCCAGGCAAATTGACTTCTTTTCCTCCCTTGTGGCCCTCTATCTTGTATCTCCATATCTTTCCAGTGGCCATCTAGTATGTCTGCAATGCATTCCCTCCTCACCTCTGCCCCAAGGGTCAGTCAACAAGCACTTCTTAAGCACCTGTTATGTTCCAGGCACTGTGCTAAGTATTGAGGATACACAGAAAAGCAAAAAAAAAATCTCATCTAAAAGAGATTACACTTTTTTATTTAATTATTTTTTGCATACTGTAAACTTTATTTTTGTACATATTGACAGTTTTCTTTTCTATATTATTAATTTATTTTTTGTTTGCAACATTCATTTTCATAAAATATTGAGTTTTAAATTTTCTCCCCTTCCTTCTCCTCCCCCCTACCCAAGATGGCATGCAATCTAATATAGGCTCTACTTAATACATTCATGTTAAACATATTTTCACATTAGTCATGATGTAAAGGAGAATTAGAATTAATGGGAAGAACCACAATAAAGAAGAAACAAAAACAAAACAATAAAAGAAAAGAAGAGCAAATAGTATGCTTCCGTCTGCATTCAGACTCCAGAGTTCTTTCTCTGGATGTTGGTAACACTTTCCATCATGGGTTTTTTGGAGTTGTCTTAGAACCTTGCATTGCTGAGAAGAACCAAGTCTATCAAAGTTAGTCATTGCCCATTGTTGCTATTATTGTGTACAATGTTCTCCTGGTTCTGCTCACTTCACTCAGCATCAGTTCATATGAGTCTTTCCAGGTTTTTCTTTAGTCCTCCTGCTCCTCGTTTCTTATAGTGCAATAGTATTCCTTTACGTTCATATACCACAAGGAACTTACATTCTGGTGGGGAAAATGACATGCAAATAGCTGTGTACAAACAAGATATATACAGGATAAACTGGAGACAGTGTGAGAGGGTAGGGACTAGGATTAAAGAGGACTGAAAAGGCTTCTTTCAGAAGTTACTACTGTAGCTGAAATGTGAATGAAATCAGAGAAACCAAGGGGTGATGATGAGGAGAGAGGGAGTTCCACATATTAGAGTCAACTAGGGAAAATGCTCTAAGTTGGGGGATGGAGCATCTGGTGTAAGGAACAACAAAAAGTCCAGGGTTACTGGATTGCAGAGTAGATGGATTGGAGTAAGATGTAAGAAGAATATAAAAGTAGGAAGGGACAAGGTTATGGAGGGCTTTAAAAGTCACGCCGAGGGGTGGAGCCAAGATGGCGGAGTAGAAAGACGCATATACTCTAGTGCTTGCCCCACAGCCCACAAAATACCTGTAAAAATGACTCTCAACAAAGTCTAGAGCAGCAGAAGCCACAGAACAACAGAGCAAAAGAGGTTTCCAGCCAAAGGTAACTCAGAAGGCCAACAGGAAAGGTCTATCTCACAGGATGCTGAACAAACTGGAGCATAGCTCTGGCCATGTGGCAGGGAGGAACGGGACTTGAACAGACCTCTGGACAGAGTTCCTAGCAGGGAAGGTCCCAGATACTGCAACCCACAAGTGACAAAGAAAGCTCCAAAGGTCAGTGGTGGAAGGCTTTCCCAGCTGAGGGAATGGGTTTCTCCAGCAATAGCCCCAGGCTACAGACTGTAGGCAGCTACTGTGGCCAGGAAACAATCTGGATCCATCCAGCTGCCATTCAGGCAGCTCAGCTTAAAGCCTCTGGAAGTAGGGAGCAGCTGACCTAAACTTCAGCCCTGAGTGACCGCCCCACTCCCACTCAAAGCCCAGGGGAACCAAGCAGCTGAGTCTAATCCCTTGACAAAGGATTCAGAAGTCAAGTAACTGGCTGGGGAAATGCCCAAAAAAGGGGAAAATATAAGACCATAGAAGGTTACTTTCTAGGTGAACAGGTATCTCCTCCTAATCCTTTCGGGTGAGGAAAAACAAGGCTTACTGTCACAGGCAGTTAAGACCCCTGCCTCCAGGGCCTCCAAAGTGAACTTAAATTGACTGAGGCAATAGAAGAGCTTGAAAAGCAAGTTAGCAGCTTGCTAAAGGAGAACCAAAAAAATGCTGAGGAAAATAACACCTTTAAAAAAAGGCTAACTCAATTGGAAAAAGAGATCCAAAAAGCCAATGAGGAGAAGGAGGCTTTAAAAAACTGAATTAGCTAAATGGAGGAGAAGGTTCAAAAGCTCACTGAACAAAATAGTTCTTTAAAACAGAGAATTGAATTCCCTCAAATGAGGTAATAAAAAAATAAGGGAGGATAGGGTAGGACAGAGGACAATATAGTTAGTATTACACAATATGATTATTATGGAAGTCTTTTGCAAAACAACACATATATAGCCTGTACTGAATTGCTTGCCTTCTCAGTGGGATGGATAGGGAGGGAGGGAAAGAAGGTGGAATTCAAAGTACTAGAAACGAATGTTGAGAATTATTATTGCATATAACTGGGAAATAAGAAACACAGGTAATGGGGTATAGAAATTTATCTTGTCCTAAAAGAAAACTCATAACTCAGAAAAGAGAGAAGATGGAGATAAGGGAAGGGTGGAGTGTGATAGAAGGGAGGGCTCATTGAGGGAAGAGGTAATCAGAATGCAAGGTATTAGGGGATGGGGGAGGGGAGAGATGGGGAGAAAAATTGAACATGTTACAAAGTGATGTAAAAGCAATTAGTATTAAAACAATTGACTGAATTAATTACTGAGACTAAATCAGAGACATCTTTAGTTTGGGGAAATGAATTTTGGTCTAAGTTTCCTAGAGGCAGGTAACTTCAGGTAAAATTTGGCATTGATGGAAAAGTTAAGATTTTAATGGTAAATTTGATTTTATGATTGTTATTTAATCAGGAACTAAAACAGGTATAGAAAGGCATGTAAGCCACTTAAGACTTGCCTCAAAAGATGTTCCTTAGCCAATGGGAAATTATAGTCATCTCTGAAACCTGGTTATTAGAACTTGCTATTTTAAGATGCTATGGGAGTATTAAGTGACTGTCCTTCTGAGTCTAACTCCAGGTATGGATAGGAACAAAGGCAGTCTGAGACTCCAATCCATGATGCCAATAAGCCTGTGAGATGCTGGCATGAACTGAAAAAGGTGATTTCATGGGAAGGGTGGGAGAGCAGCTGTTCAGCCTGGGCTGAGGTAGGACTCTCCTGACTCAATTTCTCCACTGACATCTGGAAGACTCTAAGCCTCACTGAATGCAAGTTGACAATCTACTCGTGCCTAGAACTGACACGAAGTTGGGGAGATATTGTTTCCCTGCAATGTTCCTACTCTTAGTAGCAATTTCCTATAGTCAAAAGGTTTGTAAGTTTAATACCAGATCTATTAAGTTATAGATTGTTTAGGGGAACATCCGAGGTCAAGTCTAAAATTAAGCTGTTAGGCTTAGGACTTTAGACCAAAGACAATAAGTTAGGGTCCTTTAATTCTTAGTAATAATGTGGAGACAATTAGGTCAAGGGCTATGAAGTTAGCATGCATAGTTATTATTTGTGTCTCAGTAGGTTATTGTTAAAATAAATAAATAAATGAAAGCCACACTGAGCATTTTATATTTGGTCCTAGTAGTATTAGGATGCCATGGCATTTTAATGAGTAGGTGGGTTCCATGGCCAGACTGGTACATTAGGAAGATCAGTTTGACAACAAAGTGGAAGATGGACTGGAGAGGGGAGAGACTTGTGGCAGGGTGACCAACCAGAAGGCTATTGAGACAGTCCAGCTGTAAGGTGATGAGAGCCTGCATCAAGGGGATGACAGTGTCCAAGGAGAGAAGGGGGTATTGTAGGACAAATCTTATGAAGGGAGAAAGAACAGGATTTGATAACTGATTTGATATTGTGGGTGAGAACATGTAGAGTGTTTCTGGTGTTTTACTGTGGTATGGGAGCAATCCTTGGTTTGTTTGGTTTTTTTTCAAAATAGATTTGTAACAATTATATTGGTTATAGTGCTCACAAAGCTTTTATACTAAATAAACAAATATCAATACTACATTTACAAAGTCCTTTTTTTCTCCTAGAATTTCTTAGGCCATCTTCTTATACTATATACAGTATTCCTTAATGGAAAAAAACATGCACAGTAAAGCAACTGTTTAAAAGGCTGTGACTTAAGAAAACCAACCCTAATTAGTTAGATGAACTCCCTAATATTTAAAATTTCAGGGTTGGGTTCCCATTTTATCTTGGTACTTCTGTCCTGACTCTAGCCATGTAAAATACTGATGCTTTAAAAAATCAACAAAACAAAAGCAAGTGAAATAAAAACCCAAAAGAACCCTTTAATTCAGTGCTCTTTTTTTAAGAGAAAAAAAAATCTAACTAACTCGTGACTCAGAATTTTGGAGTGGTTGGTGTGACTCTTCCTTCATTTTACTTTTTGACTGGCTGCCTGCATGTTTATATTTTTTAATTGTTTCTTATAGCACAGTAATATCCCATTCCATTTATGTATCTAGCCATTCCTCAACTCATGGGCATCTACTTAATACAAAGTAATTTTAAGAGAAACGGAGTCTTCTGGAAAGGCTTCCTGAAGAAGCAGGACTTGAGCTATGCTTTAAAGGGAATTAAGAGACATGGATGAGGAGAGATTGCATTTCAGACATAGGCATACAGACAGATTAAAAGTGTTTGGAATCAGCTAGTAATCCAGTCTGATTAATTCAGGGAGCAGAAGGAGAGTAAAATGAAATTTGGTTCAACAGATAGGTGGGGAGAAGAGGAAAGGATGTACTTACACAAAAATATTTTCAACAGCTCTTTTTGTGGTGGCAAAGAATTGGAAATTGAGGGATATCCATCAATTGGGGAATGACTGAACAAGCTATGTTCAAGAAGTGATCTATGAATACAATAGAATATGATTGTGCTGTAAGAAATCCAAGAAGGTGGATTTCAGAAAAACCTGGAAAGACTTACGTGAACTGATGCAAAGTAAAGTGAGCAGAACCAGGAGAATATTGTACATGATAATGATATTGTAAGGATGCTATTCTCAGCAATACAATGACCCAAGACAATTCCGAAGAACTCATGATGAAAAATTATATCTACATCCAGAGAAAGAACTGATGCAATACAATTGCAGATCAAAATATACTATTTTCAATCTTTTATTATTTTTTTCTTTAGGTTACTTTTTCACATGACTAATTATGGAAATATATTTTACATGATTGTACTTATATAACCTATATCAAAGTGCTTACCATCATAGGGAGGGGAAAGGTGAGAGAAAGAAGAAGAAAATTCAGAACTCAATTTTTTTTTTAAAATGAATGATAAAATTTGTCTTTACATGTGTTTTGGGGAAAAAAAAGTATTTTTTAAAAAGTAGGAACCAGATTGTGGAAGTTTTTAAATGACAGACAGGTTTTTGTATTTTATCCTAGAGACAATAGGGAGCCATTAAAGATTTTTCAGTAGGGTAGCAGCATGGTCAAGATCATGTTTTAGGAATATCAATTTGGCAACTGTGTGGAAGATAGATTGGAGAGGGGATAGAATGGAAGAAAGGAAAACATTTAGGCTATTCCAAAAACACAGGAACAAGGTGATGAGTGCATGAACCAGAGCAAAAGTGGCGGAGGTAGAGAAAAGGAAATGATGGAAGAAAAGTTGTAGAGGTAGAATTGACTCAATTTGGTAACTGAATAGTTGGTGGTTGAGGGAGAGAGAAAACTTAATTACAGCTATTAAAATGAATTTGTTGTAGACTCCAAAGACAATTTCTAAAGAAAAATTTCAAAAATGTATCTCAGTGAAAACCCTTTTAGAAAATAAAAAGTCTCTCAAGGTAACCATTTTAAAAGAGATAACATTAATTTGGATATGTAATTTCTGGAATGTTGTTAAAAATGAATTATACTCATGCCTCCTCTATGAAATGATCAGAGAGAAATTGCAAGGCAAAACATAAGTGGGTCTCTCATAGTGTCTTGGTTGTGTGTGTGTGTGTGTGTGTGTGTGTGTGCGTGTGTGTGTGTAAATTCAAAACTAGGAAAAGATCACTGCCTTTGGGAGTATTTGTGGAAAATACAAATCTTAACTTGAACTTTTTAGAAAGTTTAGGTTTTGGATTGATAAAGGAGGAGGAAAGGAATTTAAGTCAGGGAAAAAAAAACCATCTTGAATCAAAGTGTTGAGGTGGAAATGAGAAAGCCATTTGTAAGGGCCAGGAAGGAGTAGTCTGACTAGAAAGAACTGGCCATGTTATGGAACAGTGAAAGATGAAATTGACAGGTAAGTAAGACCAATGAACATAAAATCTCAAAAGCCAGATGAGGGTATAAATACAATCTGATTAATCATACAGAGCTACTTCAGATTTTTAAGAAACAGTGTGCTGAAAAGTTTTAAGATGATTAAGAAGATTGGCAATGAATATTACTGACATTAAAGGAAATATATCCAATAATACTTGTATATTATAATATCTGTGCATATGTAAATAGAAGTAGATGTATACCAACTATGGCTTTTATTATTTACTTAAACATGTTTAATTTTTTTCTAGTCATGTGAAAGGCAAACCTTATCAGGTAAAAATTAATTTTTATATTCTGTATATCTTTTGAAGAAATTTCTTCTTATTTTTCTAATGCTCCAAAATTTACATCTCTGATATTTACTCTATTGGAAGGAGGGTGCAAAAGTAGTGAAACAAAAATGAGATGTCATAACTCAGAAAAAATGGAGATTACTACTTAAAATATTTTTTATTACATAGTCAAAGTATTTTCTGTTACTCTCAACAGTAATTTAATAAAATATCAGGCAATAGCACTTGGAATTCTGATTTATTTTTTTCTTTAGCAATGTTGGGGTATTTGACAATGAAGTTCCTTTCCATGTCCTCTAAAATATCCCTTGTCTGACTAACTCATGTTTCCAAGAGAAGGAGCAAAGAGTACCTCAAAGAGGATTGGGGTGTGGATGGTGTAGAGAAGCAAGACTGTTTACTGTTAGTGAGGGAGATATTGAATGATAAGATCTATTTCAATCAACGGTGTGAATCTAAGATCATAGCAGTTTAACTACCATGATTAGAGTCCACTAGATCTATTTAAACAATATTTTCAGGAACTCATGAAATAAATACAAATGACCTCGATATTTTTAAAATTCAAATTTTCTTTATTATCATCAATTTAAAAATCAACAGATATGAACATTTCAGTATATAAAGGATTATATATGAAACCATGTACTTCTGTTATGTGATTAATTTTCAAAGTACATGTTAAAGATTGCTCTGTTTAGGTCTCCTTCTGAACTTCTTTTTGTTTTTGTTTTCCTGTTTTGCATCCATTCCACCCTTCCATTCTCCTGCATGACACTGAAAATACCCCATTCCAGCTTAAATGTAATGGTCACTCCCCTTTGCTCTCTGAAGTTCCTCCAGATGATTCAGATACCCAATTCTTATGCAAAATATTCATCTCTGCTCCCTAATTGAAACTATTTAACCTCAGATCACAACCTTATTATTTTAAAATATGCTTTCCACAAATCTCTACCTATTAGGTAACATTTAATTAAAACAGAAACCATCCATTGAAAACAATTGTCCTTGACCCAAAGAAGGATGTACTTACTGCTTTGGGGGTCAAATATGAAGTTGCAAGCTCAATAAGCCTTCACAGCAGGAGTTTCCATTTTTTAGTAATGTATTTGTGTGTGTGTTATTAATTTTTTTCTATTTTTTTCTTTTTAACATTCATTTTTAAAACTTTTGAGTCTAAATTTTCTACCTTCCTCACTCCCCTTCCCTACCCCAATGAGAAAGCAAGCAATTTGATGTAGGTTATACATGAGCAATCCATGGTCAGCCAAGTTGTGAAAGAAAATGCAGAGCAAAAAAGAAAAAAAAGAAAAAGAAAGTTTTAAAAAGTATGCTTCAGTCTGCATTCAGATTCCATCATCATAAGTCCTGTGGAATTGTCTTGAATCATAGTATTGCTAAGAACAACTAAATCATTCACAGTTGATCATTATACAATATCGCTGTTACTGTGTACAATATTCTTCTGGTTTCTACTCCTTTCACTTTGCATCAGTTCATGTAAGCCTTTTCAGGTTTTTCTGAAGCCATTCTGTTCATCATTTCCTTTGGCACAATGGTATTTCATCCCAATAATATACCACAGTTTGATCTACCATTCCCCAGTTGATGAAAAATGCCCTCAATTTCTAATTAATCATTACAAAAACTGCTGCTAGAAATATTTTTGTACAGATGTACCCTTTTCCTTTTTTTTTTAAAATCTCTTTGGTATATAGACCTAGTGGTGGTGTTGCTCAATCAAAGGTCATAGTTTTATTGCCCTTTGAGCAAGTTCCAAATTGCTCTCCAGCATGATTAGATCAGTTCATAAGTCCACCAACAGTACATTAATGTTACAATTTTTCTGCATCCCCTCCAACATTTGTCATTTTACTTTTCTGTCATATTAGTCAATCTGATAGGTGTAAAGTCAGAGCTGTTTTAATCTGTTCCATTACTCCACCACTCTTTCTTATCCAGTACCAGATTGTTTTGATGATTACTGCTTTGTAATAAAGTTTGAGATCTAATA
Source organism: Notamacropus eugenii (assembly GCF_028372415.1). NCBI lineage: Eukaryota > Metazoa > Chordata > Mammalia > Diprotodontia > Macropodidae > Notamacropus > Notamacropus eugenii. The sequence goes on from NC_092873.1 coordinate 405,653,388, forward strand.
TGGCTAGGTCATCTTCCTTCATTCCAGTGGTGTATTAAGATCTGAACAGACCTGCACAGCCCTCCCTCGCTCAGAACAAAGTAAAGTATAAGTCATGTCATCATTTCTCTGATGGCATGGTCTTCAGCAATGAAGGATGAACACACACATATTATTAAGAATGCTTTCTAGGAATGTTGAAAAGAATGTACAAATACATACACTTACTGCAAGTAATCTTATGTGTTCTACCTGTTCCTGCTTTTAAATTGGCAAAATATTTTATTTTTTAATTATGATTAATATATATTAATTTATTTTTAATATACAATTAATTATGTGTTTCATTTTTATTTGCACATTTCTTTCCCATATGGTATTGTTTTCCAATGCAGTATTCAGTGGACATTTGTTTCAGGCAATTAAATCTTACTTTGTTGATTACATGTGGCATGGCAGTGGTGCTGATTTCTTAAAATCCATACCAAAGGAGCACAAGCTCTGACATGTTGTACTAGGAAGGATGGTTTTTGATAATAATCCTTTCAAAACCAGAGCTGTGGATCTATGAATAGGTGAATACTGACACAAGAATACTGACTGAAGGGCTCGTTCTAGGAAATTCTAAACCTATTTTGGTCACAGGTCAAGCCAGTCAGGGCAACATCAGGAAATGAGGCTTGAAGTTGTGGACTCATTTCTAGGTCATTGTGTAAAAAAGGTGATAACAAGGCCAAAGCCAGTATATGCATTGGACTTCCAAGACTGAGATAGAAACCAATCACTATGGAAGGGAATGGAGGACAGGCCTAGTCCCAGCTTCAGACCCAACTCACTGTCCCAATCCAAGGTTTGGAAGAGGACAAGAAAGTAGGCTAGAAGGCAGCCACCCTATCCAAATCTCTGAAAGGGCAGCAACAGTAGCATCTAGACTTCAGAAAGAACTAAATCAGGAAGAACCTACCCACCTCATCCAAGAATATAGAAGGGGGAGAATCTGATCCTTGCCACAAGAGCCCAATATGGGGAAAAAACTCCCAATAAAAGGAATGGATGCTATGGGTTAATAGAAGAGGATTTAATACCCCGAGAGACTATAGGAAATCCCAGTTCACTCGTATAAACTGTAGCAAATATCTAGAAAGGCCCTCAAGAGACTAATGAGAAAAGAAATACAAAAGGAAGCCGAAGTAAATTCCTCCATTCAGTCCAGAACTTCTCCAAAAGAAATTGCTGAACAAGTTCTGGTATATGATTTTGAGGGAATACTATTATACGATATGAAATTATGCACAGAATTCTCTCAGATAAACCTGGAAAGACATATATGAACTAACGTGAAGTGAAATGAGCAGAATGTAGTACCAGCAGTTGTACAATGATCAGCTGTGAGTGACTTAGCTATTATCAGCAATACAACAATCAAAGACAATTACAAAGGACTTACAGCAAAGAATGCTATCCTCTGGAAAAAGAACTGATGGAGTGTGAATGCACATTGAAGCTTACCTTTTTTGACTTTCTTTGTCTTGGTCTCATTTTGATCTGTGTTTTCTTTCACAACATGACTGATGTGAAAATATGTTTTACATGACTATACACATATCAGACTGCTTGATTTCTCCTTGAGGGAGAGAATTTAGAACTCAAAATTTTTAAAAATGAATGTTAAAAATTGTTTTTACATGTACTTGAGAAAAAGAAAGTATTTAAAACCGAAAGAGCAACAGACGATAGCAAATCAAATAGCAAATAAAATTATAATTTTGTAATAAAAAGTATACAAAGATAATAAAAATTTATCTTATTTTATTTTTTCTGGGGAATTAATAATTTTATTTTTTCCACTTAAATAGTATTTTATTTTTTCCAATTCCATGTAGACACAGTTTTCAACATTCACTTTTGTAAGATTTTGAGTTCCGTATTTTTTTCTCCTTCCCTTTCCTTTCCCCTCCCCAAGATGGCAAGTAATCTTATATTGGCTATATATGTACTGTCATATTAATCACATTTCCACAGTAGTTATGTTGTGAAAGGAAAATCAGAAGAAAAGGGAAAAGCCATGAAAAAGAAGAAATTGTATGCTTCAATTTGCATTAGAACTATTCTCCATCCCTATTATGTTTGCTATTTATCTAGCAGAGTTTTGGGGGGAGGAGTAATACTAAAGGCATTTTTCAAAAATATCACAAACTGTCTTTTATTTTGTAGAACATACAGGTTTGGGTATATGATCCAGAAAATGCGAGTCCCGCTGAGTTGGCTGGCAGGGCATCAAATCCTTCAGTCGTAAGTGAAAACATTCTTGTTAACACTTTCATAAATATAATTACCTTGCAAATGCTATAGGTATGATGAGAAATTCTCATTCTTATAAAGAATGAAAAAACACTCTCTGAGCAGTAGACCTGAGCTCATGGTATGTTGGGGCAACTAAATATATCATCACAATTTATGGTTTTTCTGTAATTTATAACTATGTGGCTAATGAGCTTTCTCCCCCAAAAATTAACCACATTTCCAAAAACTATCAAACATTTCTCAGTAATGCTTGATAAGTATCCTTTTTGTTTGCCCTGAAAGTACTTTTATTAACAGTTAACATACCTATGTGGACTGATCCTGAAGTGAATCAGAATAACAATATGTTTTAATTGGATACAACCATAAAGGTGATTTAGTCTTATTTAGCAATTAGTGGCAAGAATCTTGTCTAAGAAAGACTTCTCTGAGAAGTGACCATTTAGCCTGTGCTTATAAACTTCTCCTGATTAGGGACTGCAACTACCCTGTCCTTGGTTAATCCTGTTGCTCTAATTCCTGTCATCCAAAATAGCTGCCTGCCTAGGGGAAAACTCCTTCCTCTTGCTGTCCTTAATCATACTGTCATCTCCATCCCTTCCACTGGACCCTCTAGAATTCCTGCTTTGTTTGAAAGCTTCCCTTTGTCTTCACACACTTTCTCCTATACTCCTTACTCTTCAGACTGAATGAAATCTGGTGTATTCCTGATGACACTATATCCCTTCATCCCTGGCTCATGGTTTTCTTTATCACACCAATCCTTGCCATTGTCACACCAGTATTCACACTTCTAACACTGGTCTCTCAGTTCATCATGACCTCTATCTCTGTCATACCTTGCTACCACCAAAAGTGGTTACCTCCTAGACTTAACCATCACTGAAAATTGCTCCCACCTCTAAGATCTTGAATTCTAAATTCCTGAGATCAAACTATCCTGAATTTTCATCTGTATCATTCCTGTTCTGCCTGTTCTTCATCTCTATTGTAATCTTGATCCCAAGTGAGAAGGCTCCTAGACTACAGTAAAGAAAGAAATCCAGGGAATTAGGAATAGAATTTTGAGGAAAACTAGTGATCCTGAGAAGTTTCAAGATTCTAAGAGAATTCAGTTCTTTCATCTGAGAACTTCTTCTCATGCATTCCTTCCATCTTTAGGCTTCTCTCCAGAAGACACCTCATATCCTCTCTAATATTACATTCCTGGATGTAATTTCCTCATTTTTATCTTTCCCCTACCCAGGAAGTAGAGTAAATATCTTCCTTGTTCCCCTCTGATGTCTACAGAACCCCCTTCTGCTAAATCAGAAATCTTTCCTTCTTTAAGGTTCCCTTGAATCCATATAACCAATCTAAATCCTGGTTACATTTATCTGTTATCTACTGGCCTCCAAGTCATTCCCCCTCCTTTTTCAATGAATCCAGTACCTCGATCGTAACATTCCTCTTCAATGCAAACTCAGCTCTTATACTTTGAGACATATGTGTGTTTATATACATAAGTATCTATGCGCATATATATATAGATGTCTATGTACATGCCTGTGCACTGAAAAAATATATTGTGTGCTTATTTGATAATTATGGAGAGATTGATATAGATATGCAGATATCTGGGTAGGCAGGAGGCTATTGATAGTTACTTTTCATTATAGAAAAAGTTAGCAAATTGGGAACACTTCTTTTTGTAAAAAAAAATAAAAAATAAAAAAGAATGCTTAACATTTTCAAGTTCAGCAGCTCTTTGGAGCACTTTGCTAAGAGATAACCAGAAAGCCTCCGTGTGATACAGGAGATAACCATGGTGATTCCTCTTCTGATTTCACTAACTGCTTCTTACTTAGACTATAAACTAGATTAAATTAGATGTAGGCATGATCATTTTACTTTTTTAAATTTCCTGTGTTCACTCTGGGGGGTTAAGGTGGATTTATAAATAATCATTGCTAGTGTTTAATTATCCAGTTAATTTGATCAATATAGCTAGTCAAACACGAATTTTTAAGTTTTTTATTTAAAAAATACAAAATAAAATAATAAATCATAACAGTCAGTAAACATAACAGCTTTACATCAGGCTTCATGTTTCTCTGTACAGAATTTCTCACCATAAACAATACACTCCAAGTATGGGAGAAAATCAAGCAAAGACACCAAAATGGTAAAGGGGTGTCTTATATGAGGATCAGAAGAAAAGCCAGTGTGGCTGGGCCGTAAAAAGTAGGAAGGGGAAAGCTTGCTCTATTAAGGCTTGAGAAATAAGTTGCAACCAAATTGTGAAGGGCTTTAAATGCTAAAGAGAGACTTTATATTTAATCCTAGAGTCAACATGGACCACAAGAATTTATTGGGTAGGAGAATAAAGGCCTAAACTCCAGGGAAAAAATCACTTTGGCAACTGCTTGAAGGATTTATCAGAGAGGAGAGACTATGCAGGGCAATTGACTAGGAGTTTATTGCAATAGTTCAGGCAAAACATCCTGAGGGCCTGAATTGGGTGGTAGCTGTGAGAGTAGAGAGAAGGGAAATGAATGGAAAAGATTTTGTGGAAGTAGAAATTACAAAATTTAGCAACTGATTATGAGAGAGAGGAATCCAAGATGACTCCCGGGATGTGAACCTGTGAGATTGGAAGGATGGTGGTGCCCTAGATAGAAAAAGGGAATTTGGGGTAGGGAAGAGAATAAGGAAGAATGGACTTGAAGAACAATGTAGTGAGTTCTACAATGCAATTGCTATGCAAATTACAAGCCATCTGTTCTTCTTCATCCTGTTAACTCATACTGTCCCATCAAAAATAAAAATGGAGGTGTAGCTTTTAATCAAAAGCTACTGCCCAACACATATTACCAGACAAGGTTCACTCACCATAGTCTAAAAGTGACTTGACAAGAAAGGAGTTGTTGTGTATGAATACACTGGAGTGACAGGAAAGGATTCCCTCAAAGACAATTCTTATACAAGTATCAGGGTTGCAGTTAAGTTATAACCAACCCAAAGGCTATGCCTGGAATGGAAGGAGAGATATTAGGAGTTTGCAATGGAAGGGGACAAGGATGGGGGATATTGGATGATGATAGGTGAAGCAGGCAGTAGGGCTGTGTGGAAGATAAGCTCCACAATTGTCTGTCAGAACAAGTGTAGGATTCAGTACATCTTCCAAACCTTCAATTACACATTCGATTATATATCCCCATCAGTCAACCATGGTCCTTTGGGATGCATATACATTCTACCTTGGATACTTCTAGATTAGATGACCTCTAATCTTCATTTACATCTAAATATATAATCCTGATTGAATCAAGCTAAAAGGCATGTGCTTCTTCCGTTCAGCTAGCTTCTCTTCTTGTAGGGCCAATCTTCATTCCTCTTCCCTGTTTCCTTCTCTCTTACATATTCAAGGTCTTTAATCATTTCTCTGTTCAGTCAATATTCTAGTTTTTAACCACCAAAAAACCCTATTTGTTGCTTACTTTAAGCAAATAAGCAAAAAACTTTGAATGGTGAGTTAGGATGTGAATCATCCCATCTCAAATATTACTTATGACTCCATCAACCCAGTGCTTCTTTCTGCCTAGTTATTTTGAGTAGGAGAGGTAGGCTAAGAAAACAATGAAGTCATATCTCAGAAATACACAAAAGTTTAATAATTTCTAGTAAAAAAAATAGTAAATTCTTTTTACTCGTTGATGGGATAAACTGTAAATTAGTTGAATTTATTTATTCCTAAATTAATTTTCAAGTATAGGTTTTTATGTTAATGTTTATTGTTTTAAAAGTATTTTCTTATGGCACCTTTTATATAACATTGTAATTTTAGAAGTTTAAGTTGTAATTTGTGATAAAAATACATGAAAATCAACTTTTTTCTTTATTTTTTCACAGACTTCCAAGTCACTTAGCATGCAGTTTCTCAGTATGGGACAAGAACCTTATTTTCTGTCAACAGTCTCTCATGATGTTTACCATTCACATATCACCAATGAAGAAGGGTATTTCACTTAAATATTTCAAATTGAAAATCATTTTTTATTCAATGAAACTAAAACTAGATAGATTTTCATGATGAAATAAAAATCCCCAGGGAAGTTTGATTTAATTTTATTTTATGTCTAATAATAAATCTAAATGTAAACATTGGACAAAAGAAGATTTTAAATTGTACTCCAAATATGCCTCCCATTCAGAAGTCATAAATCATATTCCTTTGTTGTGTCTCCAGTACTGTATAGCAGTTCCTAAATTCTCAACCTAGGAACTCATCTAATGCGTTTAGACTAAGTCTAAATATTTAATAAATTTAAATTAATTAAATTAAATTAAATAAATAAATACGTCTAAATATTTCAGTATATCCTCAAAATCTTAACTGAATGAATGAATGCAAAAGCATTTATTAAGCACTTACTATGTGCAAGAAATTGGGCTCAGTACTGGGGATACAAATAAAAAACAAGACCAATCCTTGTCCTCAAAGAATTTACATTCTCAAAGGAGTATGCAACATATCTAGAAAAGCAGTGGCCATAGGGATAAGAGTTTTGGTCTGAGAAGTCACCAGGATAGTGAGTTGAATTAGGGAAGTTAGTTGACATGATAACCTTTGCAGAAGTAAATATACTATGGATTTAATGAATGAGCCCAAAGTTAAAGATGAGAGTGGAATTGACATGTGTTATAGATAGATGACCAAGAGTCCTTGTCTGGATGGAATATGATCTCTTCTGAGGCTGGCCAAATATCATGGGCAAAGTGAGTCTGTACTCACTTAGTCCAATCCAGACAACTCAAGTCCCAAGACAGGAATTCCAAATGCAATCCCTAAGTGGATTGCTTCCCACCACCTCCCCTATTAGATTAATATACACTTTTGTCAAGCTTACTCATAGTAGAAATGAACAAATTGGAGTCCTTGGCTTATATTTTGTGTTTAAGAAACAAAAAGTTAAAAAAAAAATACAAAAAGCTAAAAGGCAAAACTCATTCTAGATCAGAGACCGATTTCAAGTATTAGTCCCTGGTGAATTGCTGAGTAGAAGTGGCCCTACAGCATTAGAGATAATGGTTGATTATTTTAACTCCTTTCTCATCAAATGACTATTTGCACAAGACCCACCAACAGTGTGATAGGTGGACTGTGTAATAGTCCATGTGGCCCCAAGGTAACAGGGATTTTTAGATAAATCTCAAGAAGACTGGAGTTCCTCCTTTGTGGCAATAAGGAAGATAGCCATGATTTGGGTGACAAACTTCACCAAAACAATAGTGGTTGAATCTGAAGTGTTCAATTTTGGAGTTGATGTAATATTGAAAGAAGGAATTCATGCTGAAAGACATGTTCCAGGCAATAATGTTTTTAATTAGATGTCCCTTGTTTCAAAAGATTCCCAAAGGTACCCAGGGACCTGCCTGATTGTCTCACATTCCCACTATTATCAGTAGGTTGGAAGGAGGCTGTGTGGAGTACAGCAGGGCTATACCTGGAGATGAATGTGAGATGCTCCACCTAGATCCATAGTTAGGGGAAAGAATAAGTAAATGAGTCAACCTTGCATTGTTTTCAGTGCTTTTGTTCCAAAGATTTGCTTACCTTTGCAAAATAAGGAGGAGAGTTGGGAATGTAAATTTCAGGAAAGTCTCTGAAATGCTTCTAGCAGATCAGCTATTGGGTCCAGTCTAGTATGCATTTATGCAAGATAATGTGTCAAGTTTTAAGGATTTTTTAAAGTAGTCTCTATTTTCAAGAAATTCAAAATCTCCTGGGGTGATAATACATCCAGACAGATATATATGCATAGTATGATTTGAAGAAGTTAGCACTGAGATTTAGGGGGATTAAAAAGGGCTTTGTATAGAAGGCAGCACAAGAAATGAACCTATAAGTAAGCAAAGATTGTGAAAGATGTGAAAAGTTAAATATTCCAGACATGGGGAAGAACATGTACAAAGGCACAGATGGGAGATGGAGCATAATGTACGGGGAAAAGCAAGGAGAACAATCTATCTGGAAAGTAGCCTATGAGGGAGGCAATACAGAGCAATAAGCCTGGAAGTGCAGTCTGTATTTATATTATGAAGTGCTTTAAAGACCTAGACACTTAGACCACTCTGCTTAGAGTGGGTGCTAGAATGCCATAGCATCATTTGTCAGGTGTGGACACATATCATTTTCTCACTAAGCATGAATACCTCCCTAGCTAGGTATGATAGGATGTCTAGTCTTACTGACTGAGGGACTTGGTCGCATCCTCTTGGTCCTGTATAAAACAACAGAGCAAGTTGGAATCAGAGATTCAAGGGTGTGGCACCAAAGAGGAGATCGTATTCTAGATAAACCCCAGAGAAGGAATTTTTCTTCTTTTAAAAAAATTATTCTTTTCTTTTAAACATTCTTTTCTTTCAAAATTTTGAGTTCCAGATTCTCTCCCACCCCTCCCTACCCATTGAGAAGATAAACAAAATGATATCAATTATACATATAAAGTCATGCAAAATGTATTTCCATATTAGCCAGGTTACAAAAAAGCAAAATAATAATGATAACAAAGAAAGAGAAAAATTATACTTCAGTTTACACTTGGTGTTCATCAGTCCTCTCTCTCTCCCCCCCCCCCCCTCCCTCTCTCTGAAGGTGGTTAGAAAGACTTTTGGAATTGTCATAGATCATTGTATTGATCAGGGTAGCCAAGTCTTTCACAGTTGATTGATATTACTGTGTGCAATGATCTCTGGGTTCTCACTTCTCTTTTCATCCATTCACATAGGTCTTTCATTTCTTCTGAAAACTGTCTATTCATATTCTTTGACCATTTCTCAATTGGAGAATGGATCTTACTTTTATAAATCTGACTCAATACCCCATAAATTTGAGAAATGAGACCTTCTCAGGGAAAGTTGCTATAAAAATTTTGTATATTACTGCATTGTCTATACTTTTCCTGATTATCTCTTTTAATTAGGTCAAGTTTTGCTTTTGCTTTGTTTGATATCATGATTGCTATCCCTGCCTTTTTTTACTTCAGCTAAAGCATAATATATTCTGCTCTGTCCTTTCTTTTAACTATATATGTATGTCTTTCCATATCAAGTGTGTCTCTTGTACACAGTATGTTGATATTATTGGATTCTGGTTTCTAATTTATTCTATTATCCACTTCCATTTTATGGGTGAGTTTCATCCCATTTACAGTTATGATTATTGTGCATTTCCCTCTATCCTATTTCCTTCTATTTATCCTTTTCTCTCTTTCTATCCTGTCCCTCCTCAGAAGTCTGTTTTACTTCTGACCACTGCCTCCCTTTTATCATCCCCCTCCTATATTTTTAATTCCTCTCCCCTATTTCCCTTTTGGGCAAGATAGATTTCTATACCCAACGGAGTGTGTATACGTGTGTGTGTGTGTGTTTGTGTGTGTTTCCTTCCCTCTTTGAAGTTATTCTGATGAGAGTAAGGTTGAAGCATTTTCTGCCACCACCACTCCCATTTTCTCTTTTACTATAAAAGTTCTTCCATGTATACTTCTTATATGTGAGAAAATTTTCTTCATTCTACCTCTCCATTCTACTTTTTCCTAGTGTATTCCTCTTTCTCACCCCTACATTTTTATTTTGGAGATGATTCCAACATAATCAACTCATACTCATGCATTCTGCTTATGTTGTTGTTGTGTTCGTCCTTCATTTTTGAAGAAGACCATGACATCAGAGAAATGCTGACATGACTTGTACTTGACTTTGTTTTGAGTGAGGGAGGGCTGTGTAAGGTCACCAGCTTCACTTTCTCCTCCTCAACCATCTGGATCCAGTGACCTGATATTCATCACGATGATTGGAGACGGCCCAGGATGCAATGGGAGATCTCTATTTATGTAGACTCCTTCTAACTTCCCTAATAATGATAAAGTTCTTAGGAGTAACTTGTATCATCTTCCCATATCTTAAATTATCTCTCTTCAATCAGTTGTCCAAGTCATTTTTTTCCAATGAGACATTTCATATTTCTTCTATTTTTTTTCATTGTTTTGACTTCGTTTTGTTGTTTCTTGAAGTCTCATTATCACTACGTTCCATTGGCCCAATTCTAATTTTTAAGGAATTATTTTCTTCAGTGAGGTTTTATACATATTTTTCTACTTGGTCAATTTTGCTTTTTAAACAGTTCTTTTCTTTAGTGAATTTTTGTACCTCTTTTATCATTAGGCCCATTCTGGTTTGTTTTTTGGATGTTATTTTCTTTAGTATTTTTTGTGCTTCCTTTACCAAGCTGTTAATTCTCTTTTCATAATTTTCTTGCATCACTCATTTCTTTTCCCAGTTGTCCCTTTATCATTTTTATCTCTTTCTTTAACTCTTCCAGGAATTCTTGCTTGCCTTGTGTCTAATTAACATTTTTCCTTGAGCCTTTGTAGCTGTTTTTACATTGTTACCTTCTTCTAAGTTTGTCTTAATCTTCCCTGCCACCATAGTAACTTTTCAATGGTCAAGTTCTTTTTGTTATTGTTTGCTTATTTTCACAGCCTATTTCTTCACTTTGGACTTTATGCTAAAGTTGGACCCTACTTACCTGGGGCTGGGGAGGCACTGTGACAAGCTTTAGGCTTTTTTGGTGCTGCTTTTTTCAGAGCTACTTCTGGAGGTCTGAAAGTTTTCAGTATTTCCAAAGTAGTGATATCCTGGGAGAGTTCTAGTCACTGCTCTCTTGGTCTATGCTCTGATCTTTACCCAGGAAGGGCTCCTGCTCTCTCAGAGCCACAAATGCCAGCACTCCTCTTGGTCCTGGAACTGTGACCAGGACTACTCCTCCCTTGTGACCAGTCACAAGTGCTCTTCTACATCCTGAACCCAGAATTGCTTATGGGCAATATAGTGGCCAATCATACCAGCTATACCCAGTGCCAACAAAAAGTCCCCTGTAATCTCTTTCTAACCAGTTAGTTGTTTGATCCATCCCCTGATCCTCGCTGGCCTGAGAGTTCCTGAAGCTCCAAGATACTCTGCTGGCACTCCTGTCCCATTCTACACCTGTGCTATGCTTACCTGGTGTTACAGTCTTCTCCTGCAGACCTCCTGAATTGCCTTAGATTGGCAAAAAAAAAAAAAAAAATCATATCTCCCTATGACCTTTTGTTGGCTTTGCTGCTCTAGAATTTTGTTTGAGGCATTATTTCATTATTGCAAGGGTTCAGCTGGGTGCCAGCCTGTACTCTACCACCTAGAAAAGAAACAATTAAGGGGAGAGAAGCAAAACCCTGGACTTTGGTTTCCTTCCCTCCTCCCACATTGGCCAGAAGAGCCTGGGACACTTTGAATGGAAAGATGCAGAGGAACCAGACTTTTTTCTGGACATTCTGACAGCCTCACTGAAACCAAGAACAGACTGGATGAGACAAGTAAAACAAATTCAAGGCTCTACAAAGAAGCATAACAGAAAAACTACACTGTATCTAAAGGGACCATCCTGAGGACTTGCAGCGTCAGTGAGTTACCTGGTTGCCACATATACTGTTTCACTTTCCCCTTAACTTTGTATGCAATAGTAGAAGAGTGTTTCACAGACTTTTAATGGGGGAGGGGAAGGAAGAGGTATGATGAGTACCAACTGCTCTTATAATACCACATTAATAAATAATCCTTTTTAAAAACTAATTAAGGTTGAATGACTAATTAAACTAATAATCATGACAGAAAGTATATGGGCAGGGACTCTTGATCTATAACATTAGAAATAACCACAACCACTCCCTACCCTTCAGGGATTCTCATCTGATAATCCTGGGAGGACCTGGTAGCCAACCTCTAGGAACCCAATCTGCTGGTGAGAATGAAAGCTTAGGACAGTAGGCCCAGAATTGAAGTGTGCTACCACGGTAATAGGCAGCCATTGAAAGAGCTTAAGGAGGCAAGTGGCACAGTCAGCTTTGATCTTTAGGAAGCATATTTTGGCAGCTCTGTGGAGAATGAATTGGAGAGGGGGAAGAGGAGCCCAGAAGCTATGCTTCTAAATTAGGAGGTTGTAGCAATTGTCTTTATGAAAGGTGATAAAGACCTGGACCAGAAGAGAAGTTAGATGACACAAGAGAAAGAGAGAGATATGAGAAATGTCATCAGGGTCAAATTGATAAAACATAGGAACTGATTGGCTATGAGGGATTAGGAAAAGTGTAAGATGACTTCAGGGTAATGAACCTGAGTGACTGGAAGGATGGTGGTATCCTTAACAGGAAGTGGGAAATTTGGTGGAGTGATATGGTTAGTGGGAAAGATAATGGGCTATGTTTTGGACATGATAAATATGAGATGCCTATGAGATGTTCATATAGAGAGCCCAAAGTGCAACTGTTGATGGGAAACTGAAATTTAAAACAAAGACTAAGGTTGGATATTTAAAGCTGACTGAGGAATAGTCAGATGGATAGGAGGAAAGTCAAGAGAGCACAGTGTCATGAAAACCCAGTTGTAAGTGTTGGTCAACAGGGTCAGATGAGATATCCCTTGGTGAAATGGATAGAATGCTGTATCTGGAATTAGTAAGACAGGTTTGAATCTTGCCTCAAGTACTTATTAAATCTAACTCCAAGCAATTTATTTAACCTGCTGGACCTCAGTTTCCTCATCTTTAAAATGAAGTAGTTGGACCCAATGACTTGGAAGGTCTCTCTCAACTCTTAATTAAATACTACATAAAGGTCAAAAAGAATGAGGACCTCTTATCCAGAAATTGCAGCAAAGAAGGGAAGAATGGGAATGATTTTGATAACTTTTGAAGTGAATAGATGAGAAAAAGAGGTCTCAGAATGACCTCTATTTTCTCATCATTGAAAGGAGAGTAAGGAGGGATAATGTAAGAGGTTAGCAAGAAGGCTGCCCACCAATCTCCACTTTTGTGATTGTGTGTGACCCTGTAGTACCTCTAGGGAAGGCAGATAGGAAAATGTTTTTCCTATGTTTCTCCAAGCATTGCTCTGAATATCAGCAGCAGGCACACAGGAAAATAATGCTGAGATTTATGGAAGCTTCAAGTTGTAGCACCTACCTCCCATCCCCCAACCAATTTGAACTCTTAAAAGGACTATCCTGGAGCTGTGAGCTGATCCAACCATTCTGGAGAGCAGTTTAGAACTATACCCAAAGACTATAAAAATGTGCATACCCTTTGACCCAGCAATACCACTTCTAGGGCTGTATTCCAAAGAGATCATAAAAAAGGGGAAAGGACCCACATGTACAAAAATATTTATAGCAGCTCTCTTTGTGGTGGCCAAGAACTTGAAATTGATGGGATGCCCATCAATTGGGGAATGGCTGGACAAGCTGTGCTACATATAAATGTAATGAAATACTATTGTGCTATAAGAAATGATGACCAGGAAGACTTCAGAGAGGCCTGGAAAGACTTCTATGAACTGATGCTGAGTGAAGCGAGCAGAACCAGGAGAACATTATACACAGTAACAGCCACAGTGTGAGAGGACTATTTTTGATAGACTTAGCCCTTCACAGCAATGCAAGGACCTAAAACATTTCCAAAGAACTCATGATGCAAAATGCCATTATGGAGTCAGAACACAGAATGAAGCAGACTATTTTCTCTTTTGTTATGTTTTGTTTTGCTTTGTTTCTCATGGTTTCTCCTGTTCATTTTAATTCTTCTATGCAACATGACTAATGTGAAAATGTGTTTAATAGGAATGTATGTATGGAGCCCAGATAAGATTGCATGCTGTCTTGGGGAGAGAGTGGGGAGAGAGGGGAAGAAATTTTGGAAGTTATGGAAGTGATTGTTGAAAACTGAAAACAAATAAATTAATAAATTGAGGGGGGAAGGACTACCCCAGATTTAAGGCACTCTGTGGGTCAGCACCACTCTAAACTATAGTTCATGAGACCCTATAAATGGATTTCTTCTTTCCCAACAAGCTAGAGGACAATTTAGTCCAAGGCTTTTTATTAATCAGAGTATATCAAATAAAGTGACAAGGAAAGATTCCTTATGTACACATGTGGTGTACTCAACCATAATTTACCAAACCATCAGTAGGGAAGTACACACACACACACACACACACACGCGCGCTGCGCGCGCGCGCGCGCGTATGCACACACAGAATAGTCTTGATAAGGGACCAGGCATGCAGGGCACATATCAATCAATAAATAATTTTTTATTAAGCACCCACTGTATCCCAGGCAGTGCGCCAAGACCAAAAGGGAAGACCAAAGAGAAGCAGTTCCTGCCTTCAAGGATCTTCCATTCAAATTAAGATAACACAGACATAAAATACATAGAACATGAACAAAATGATAGTTTTAGGACAGATATCACTAGCAGTTGGGGAGATCAGAAAAGGTTTTATGTTGGAGGTAGATCTTAAGCTAAGTTTTGAAAGAATCTTATGGACTCCAAGAGATGGCAGCAAGGAGGGAGTGCATTCTATGTATTTTGTCTAGTGTTGAATTAAGTCCTTGGTCCTAGGCAACTATTTGGCCTCAGGTTAGAAAATTGATTTTTGATTATGAGTCTGTGTTTTCAAAGCTCATTTTGAAAACTCTGCCCTCTTCCCCTCCTCCTGCAAAAACAACAGACAACATTCTCAGGAGCTGTGTTAGAAGGCTAAATCAACAAAGCAAGAATGTGGATTCTGCCTCATTTAACTAAGAGTGAGCTGTGTGGGGCAGGCAGGGTCTACCTTCCTATATCCTACATTGGGCCTCAATTCCATCATTCAGCACTGGTTCTTTATACTCCAAAGTATTCCTTGTTCTTCCCATTTTTTCACTGAATGGCAGCATAGTAATATAAATAGTTTTACTTTAAAATAATGAGATTGTTTTTCTTCTGTATCTTATGGTATCATACATCCATGACTGGCTTAGAGCAACAATCAGGGATCCACTTTAGTTCTGTGGTACCACTTGTAAAATCAGGAAATTACTGTGGATGTTACTGGAAGGTCTAATGTTGTGAGTAGGAGAGAAGAGACAAGAGTGTTCAGAGGAATGAAATGGGAGTCAGAAGACATGCTTTATAGTTCCAACTCTAGAAATAGCCATGTGGCCCTTCTGGACCTTGATTTCCAAAAACAAAAAATGAAAAGGATCACTTCTGTAGTCACAGTGATGGTAAAGAAAAAGTCATAGCTTTTTTTCCTACCAGAGAGGAAAATGTCATCCATCTCTTCTGTAAAAGGTCCCTTTTTCCTAGAGAGGATCTAATCTGACCTTGTACTAGGACATCACATTTAAAAGACACTCCCCCCCAAAAAATGAGCTTGTATTGTAACATGAATATCATTCAGATTATCCACTTTTCAGGGTGATATAATTCATTCATTATTCTAGTTACACTTGTAGTCTTTTATAATTTGTGGTAATTATTCTTTTTTTCAAAAAATTCAAAAGACAAAATAAATTTAAAAAATGAAATGATACATTCAAAGCATTGACTTTGGAGTCAGAGCACCTGGATTCAAATCTCATTTTTACTGACGCCTACTACCCATGTGATTCTGAGAAAATCAGTTCACCTATAACTCTGGTCTCCATCTATGAAAAGGGGGGAGAGTGAGAAATTGGACTTCATGGCCAATAAAATACATTGTAAGTCTAAAAATGAATTTAGTGATAAGTGATGCAGTGGATAAAGCACCAGGTTTGGAATCAGGAAGACTCCTCTTCCTCAGGCACTTACTAGCTGTGTGGACCTGGGCAAGTCACTTAAACCTGTTGGTCTCACTTGCTTCTTTTGTGAAATGAGCTGGAGAAGGAAATGGCAAACCACTCCAGTATCTTTGTCAAGAAAACCACATATGGTATCATGAAGAGTTGGACATAATTGAAACAACTGAACAACAATAAATTCAGTGATCATCAGGAACCCTTCTAGTTCTGAATATGAATATGAGAAGGGAAATGGGGACAGGGAGATTAAAAAGCAACAATACATGTGGGGGGGAATAGCCTAGAGCTACCCAATATTACCTTGGGAGCCACCTATTCTGTAGTTTTTTTCAATTGTGTCTGACTCTTTGTGATCCTGTTTGGGGTTTCCTTGGCAAAGATACTAGAGTGGTCTGCCATTTCCTTTTCCAACTCATTTTACTGATGAAGCAACTGAGGCAAATAGGGTTAAGTGACTTGCCCAAGACCCCACAGCTAGTAAGTGCCTAAGGAAGAGGAGTCTTCTGACTCCAGGCCTGGCACTCTATCCACTGCACCACCTTGCTGTTCTTGTATCATGACTAACACAGACTTCATTGCTTAGTTGTTCAGTTGTGGGCAACTCTTTATGACCTCATGGATGATACTGTTCATGGAGTTTTCTTGGCAGAGATGCAGAAGTGGTTTGCCATTTCCTTCTCCAGTGAATCACTTTTTTAAAAAATAAATTTATTTATTTTTAGTTTTTTACATTCACTTCCATAAGATTTTGAGCTTTGGATTTTCTACTCCACGATCTCCTCCCCCATCCCCAAGATGGCATGCAATCTAATATAGGCTCTACTTATACATTTGCTTTAAATATACATTACTAACAAAGCCCAACAGCAAGAGATAGAAAGAGAAATCCCATTTAAAGTTACAGTAGACACTACAAAATATCTGGGAGTTTGCCTGCCAAAACCCACCCAGGAACTATATGAACACAATTACAGAAGACTTTTCACACATATAAAGTCAGATCTAAGTAAGTGGGAAAATATAACTTGCTCATGGATAGACCAAGCTAATATAATAAAAATAACTAACTATTCTACCTAAATTTATTTACTCAGTACCATACCAATGAAATTACCAGAAAATTATTTTCTAAAGATAGAAAAAATAGCATCAAAATTCATCTGGAATAACAAAATGTCCAGAATATCAAGGGAACTAATGAAAAGAAATGCTAGGGAAGGTAGCCTAGCCCTACAGATTTCAAATTGTATTATAAAGCAGCAGTCATCAAAACCACTTGGTATTGTCTAAGAAATAGAAGGGTAGACCAGTGGAATATGTTAGGGACTCAAGACACAGTAGTCAAAGAATATAGCAATCTACTGTTTGATAAACCCAAGGACCCTAGCTTCTGGGATAAGAACTCACTATTTGACAAAAATTGCTGGGAAAACTGGAGAACAGTGTGGCAGAAAGTGGGCATAGACCAATGTCTGACACCATATGTAAGAATAAAGTCCAAATTGATACATGATCTACATATAAAGATTGATACTATAAACAAATTAGAGGAAAAAGGAATAGTGTATTTGTCAGATTTATGGAGAATGGAGAAATTTATGATCAAATAAGATATAGAGAGCATTATGAAGTGCAAAATGGATAATTTCGATTACATTAAATGGAAAAGTTTTTGCACAAACCCAATGCAACCAAGAGTAGGAGAGAAGCAAAAAACTGGGAAATAATTTTTGCAACTAGTGTCTGTGATAAAGGTCTCATTCTAAAATATATAGAGAAATGAGTCAAATTTACAAGAAAACAAGTCATTCCCCAATGATAAATTGTCAAAGGATATGAACAGGCAGTTTTCAGAGGGAGAAATTAAAGCTATCTATAGTCATATAAAAAAATGCTCTAAATCATTTGATTAGAGAGATGCAAATCCAAACAACTCTGAGGTACCACATCACATTTATTAAATTGGCTAATATGACAAAACAGGAAGATGATAAATGTTGAAGAAGATGTGGGACAGTTGGAACACTAATTCATTGTTGGTGGAACTGTGAGCTGATCCAGCCGTTCTGGAGAACAATTTGGAACTATGGCCAAAAGGCTACAAAAATGTGCATACCCTTTGACCCAGAAATATTGTTTCTAGACTGTATCCCAAAGAGATCATTAAAATGGGAAAGGGTCCCAAATGTACAAAAATATTTATAGCAGCTCTCTTTGTGGTGGCCAAGCACTTGAAATAAAGGGAATGCCCATCAACTGGGGAATGACTGAACAAGTTGTGGCATATGAATGTAATGGAATACTATTATGCTATAAGAAATGATGAACAGGAAGACTTCAGAGAGGCCTGGAAAGACCTCTATGAACTGATGCTGAGTGAAAGGAGTAGAACCAGGACACCTTTGTACACAGTCACAACCACAGTGTGTGAGAAATTTTTCTGGTAGACATAGCCCTTCACAGCAATGCAAAAATCTAAAACATTCCCAATGAACTCTTGAGGCAAAATGCTTTCCACATCCAGAGAAAGAACTGTGGAATTGGATCACAGAATGAAGCAGAATATTTTCTCCTGTTCTATGTTTTGTTCTGTTTTGGTTTTTTCCTCATGGTTTCTCCCATTTATTTTAGTTCTTCTATGCAACATGACTAATGTAAAAATACGTTTAATAAAAATGTATGTGTAGAGCCCATATAAGACTGCATACTAATTTGGGGATGGAGAGGGGAAGGAGGGGGAGAAAATCTAAAGTTTATGGAAGTGATTGTAGAAAACTGAAAACAAATTATTAAAAAAAAAAAAGACTAACCCAAAGGGCAAAAAAAAATCCAAAAAGCCAATGAAGAAAAGAATGCCTGAAAAATCAGAATGAGCCAAATGGAAAAGGAAGTCCAAAAGCTCACTGAAGAAAATAATTCTTTCAAAATTAGAATTGAGCAAATGGAAGCTAATGATTTTATCAGAAATCAAGAAATTGTGAAACAGAACCAAAAGAATGAAAAAATAGAAAACAATGTGAAATATCCCTTTGAAAAAACCACTGACCTGGAAAATAGATCCACGAAAGATTGTTGAACAAATATCAGACTACCTGAAAGCCATTTTCAAAAAAAAAAAAAAAAGCCTAGACATCATCTTTCAAGAAATTATTAAGGATAACTGTCCTGATATTCTAGAACCAGAGATCCTAAAAGGAAACCTTCTAGGAATATTGTAGCCAAATTCCAGAGTTCCCAAGTCAAGGAGAAAATATTGCAAGCAGCCAAAAAGAAACAATTTTAATATTGTAGAAATACAATAAGGATAACATAAGATCTAGCAATTCTACATTAAGCAACTGAAAGACTTCGAAGATGGTATTCTGGAGGTCAGAGGAGCTAGGATTAAAATCAAGAATCACCTACTCAACAAAACTGAGTATCATACTTTAGTGGAAAAAATGAAACTTCAATGAAATAGAAGACTTCCAAGCATTCTTGTTGAAAGAGCTGAAAAGAAAATTTGACTTTCAAATACAAAAATCAAGAGAAGCATGAAAAGGTAAACAGGAAAGAAAAATCATGAGAGACTTATTAAAGTCGAAGTATTTACATTCCTGCATGGAAAGATGATATGTGTAACTCATGAGACCTTTCTCAGTATTAGAGTAGTTGGAAGAAATAGATAGATAGATGGATAGATAGATAGATAGATAGATAGATAGATGGCATTGAGTGAGTTGAATATGTTGAAAACTAAAAATAAATAAATTTTTAAAAATGAATTTGACTCACTTCTCTATATATTTTAGGGATGAGGCCTTTATCAGAGACATTGGTTGTAAAAATTGTTTCCCAGCTTTCTGTTTCCCTTATAATCTTGCTTGTGTTGGCTTTGTTTGTGCAAAAACTTTTCATTTAATGTAATCAAAATCATCCATTTTGCATTTCATAATGTCTTCTATCTCTTGTTTGGTCATAAATTTTTTCCTTCTCCATAGATCTGATAGGTAAACTATTCCTTCCACTCCTATTTTGCTTATATCAGTCTTCGTATTTAAATCTTGTACCCATTTGATTTTACCTTGGTATAAGGTATAAGATACTGGTCTATGCCTAATTTCTGCCATACTATTTTCCAATTTTCCCAGCAGTTTTTGTTAAATAGTGAGTTCTTATGCCAGAAGCTGGAGTCTGGATTTATCGAATAGGAGATTGCTACTATAGTTGTTGACTGTTGTTTCTTGCATACCTAACCAAATCCACTGATCCACCACTCTATTTCTTAGCCAGTACCAAGTAGGGTTTTGATGACTGCTGATGTATAATACAACTTAAGATCTGGTACAGCTAAGTCACCTTCCGTTACATTTCTTTTCATTAATTCCCTTAATATTCTGGACCTTTTGTTCTTCCAGATGAATCTTTTTGTTTTTTTTTCTAGCTCTATAAAATATATTTTGGTAATTTGATTGGTACGGAACTAAATAAGTCCAACCAACCTATCATTTTAAGGAAGACTCCATACACTCTCTAGTGTTTTTAATAGGAATGGGTATTATATTTTGTCAACTGCTTTTTCTGCATCTATTGATATAATCATATGATTTCTGTTAGTTTTCTTGTTGATATGGTCAATTATGCTGATAGTTTGCCTGATATTGAATCAGCCCTGCATTCCTGGTATGAATCCTACCTATAGCATATTATCCTCAAGATAAGTTGCTGTAATCTCTTTGCTAATTATGTAAAGTTTTTGCATCTATATTCATTAGGGAAATTGGTCTATCATTTTCTTTCTCTGTTTTGGCTCTTCCTAGTTTAAGTGTCAACACCATAATTGTATCATAGAGAGAATTTGGTAGGACTCCTTCATCTTTTTTCCCAAATAGTTTAGATAGTATTGGAATTAGTTGTTCTTTAAATGTTTAATAAAATTCACTTGTAAATCCATCTAGCCTTGGTGATTTTTTCTTAGGGAGTTCAATAATGGCTTGTTCAAATTCTTTTTCTGAAATGGGGTTCTTTAAGTATTTTATTTATGCTTCTATTAATCTGAACAATTTATATTTTTGTAAATATTTATCTATTTCACTAAGATTGTCATATATTTGGCATATAGTTGTGCAAAATAGCTCCTAATTATTGTTTTGATTTCCTTTTCATTGGGGGTGAATTCACTCTTTTCATTTCTTGTGCTAGTAATTTAGTTTTCTTTCTTTTTAAAATCAAATTAACCAGGAGCCAAGATGGCAGAGTAGAAAGACCCACATACACATAGCTCCAAACCCACAACCCATAGAACAGCTACAGGTAAGTAACTCATGGCGAATTCTGCACCCAGAGGCCATGGAACATTGGCGCAAGGGGGATTTCTGTTCCAGAGATACCTGCAAACCTCTCGCGGGGGGTCCTTCGCGCTGCGGATTGGGCACAGGGACTGGGAGCTGAGTACAGCCCTGCCACGGCCGTGGCACCAAGAAGAACAGATCCAAGCGGGCTTCGTGGACGGGATCTCCAGTGGCCACGTGGGTCCCTTCACCCACAGAGGGACCTGCAAACCTCTCACAAAAGGTCCATCGCACTGCAGACGCAGAACCCAGCCCAGACCTGCCATGGCCTCGGCACCGAGAGGTACAGATCCGAGCAGGCTTCAGGGACAGGATCTCCAGCGGCCGCACAAGTCCCTCCACCCACAGGTGATGGGGGTCAGTGAGAGAGTCTCTTTGGCGGGTCGAGAGGGGAGTGGGGTGCCCCCATAACTCAGCCCCCCCCCCCCGGGAGGTAGAAGCTGAGAGGCGGCTGCAGACCGGGGCTCCCCAAGGGGGCAGGAGCCTGGATCCATTGTTGAAGGTCTGTGCATAAACCCCCTGAGGGAACTGAGCCTGAGAGGCGGCCCTGCCCCGACCTGACCACCTGAACTTAATTCTCACACTGAATAGCAGCCCTGCCCCCACCAAAAGCCCTAAGGCTGGAAGCAGCATTTGAATCTCAGACCCCAAACGCTGGCTGGGAGGATCAGGAGGCGAGGTGGGTGTGAGGAGAATATTCAGAGGTCAATTCACTGGCTGAGAAAATGCCCAGAAAAGGGAAAAGAAATAAGACTATCGAAGGTTACTTTCTTGGTGAACAGGCATTTCCTCCCTTCCTTTCTGATGAGGAAGAACAATGCTTACCATCAGGCAAAGACACAGAAATCAAGGCTTCTGTGTCCCAGCCCACTCAATGGGCTCAGGCCATGGAAGAGCTCAAAAAGAATTTTGAAAATCAAGTTAGAGAGGTAGAGGAAAAGCTGGGAAGAGAAATGAGAGACATGAAGTCAAAGCATGAACAGCAGATCAGCTCCCTGCTAAAGGAGACCCAAAAAAATGTTGAAGAAAATAACACCTTGAAAACTAGCCTAACTCAATTGGCAAAAGAGGTTCAAAAAGCCAATGAGGAGAAGAATGCTTTCAAAAGCAGAATTAGCCAAATGGAAAAGGAGCTTCAAAAGCTCACTGAAGAAAATAGTTCTTTCAAAATTAGAATGGCACAGATGGAGGCTAAGGACTTTATGAGAAAGCAAGAAATCACAGAACAAAGCAAGAAGAATGGAAAAATGGAAGATAATGTGAAATATCTCATTGGAAAAACAACTGACCTGGAAAATAGATCCAGGAGAGACAATTTAAAAATTATGGGACTACCGGAAAGCCATGATCAAAAGAAGAGCCTAGACATCATCTTTCATGAAATTATCAAGGAAAACTGCCCTGATCTTCTAGAACCAGAGGGCAAAATAAATATTCAAGGAATCCACAGAACAATGCCTGAAAGAGATCCAAAAAGAGAAACTCCTAGGAACATTGTGGCCAAATTCCAGAGTTCCCTGGTCAAGGAGAAAATATTGCAAGCAGCTAGAAAGAACCAATTCAAGTATTGTGGGAATACAGTCAGGAGAACACAAGATCTAGCAGCTTTTACATTAAGGGATCAAAGGACATGGAATAGGATATTCCAGAAGTCAAAGGAACTAGGACTAAAACCAAGAATCACCTACCCAGCAAAACTGAGTATAATACTTCAGGGGAAAAAAATGGTCTTTCAATGAAATAGAGGATTTTCAAGCATTCTTGATGAAAAGACCAGAGCTGAAAAGAAAATTTGACTTTCAAACACAAGAATGAAGAGAACCATGAAAAGGTGAACAGCAAATAGAAGTCATAAGGGACTTACTAAAGTTGAACTGTTTACATTCCTACATGGAAAGACAATATTTGTAACTCTTGAAACATTTCAATATCTGGGTACTGGGTGGGATTACACACACACACATGCACACATGCACACATACATAGAGACAGAGTGCACAGAGTGAATTGAAGAGGATGGGATCATATCTTAAAAAAAAAAATGAAATCAAGCAGTGAGAGAGAAATATTGGGAGGAGAAAGGGAGAAATTGAATGGGGCAAATTATCTCTCATAAAAGAGGCAAGCAAAAGACTCATTAGTGGAGGGATAAAGAGGGAGGTGAGAGAAAAACATGAAGTCTACTCTCATCACATTCCACTAAAGGAAAGAATAAAATGCACACTCATTTTGGTATGAAAACCTATCTCACAATACAGGAAAGTGGGGGATAAGGGGACAAGCAGGGTGGGGGGGATGATAGAAGGGAGGGCATGGGGAGGAGAGTGCAATTCGAGGTCGACACTCATGGAGAGAGATAGGATCAAAAGAGAATAGAAGAAATGGGGGACAGGATAGGATGGAGGGAAATATAGTTAGTCCTATACAACACAACTATTATGGAAGTCATTTGCAAAACTACACAGATTTGGCCTATATTGAATTGCTTGCCTTCCAAAGGGAAGGGGTGGAGAGGGAGGGAGGTAAAGAAGTTGGAACTCAAAGTGTTAGGATCAACTGTCAAGTAATGTTCTTGGCACTAGGAAATAAGAAATACAGGTAAAGGGGTATAGAAAGCTATCTGGCCCTACAGGACAGAAGAGAAGATGGAGACAAGGGCAGAGAGGGATGATAGAAGAGAGAGCAGATTGGTCATAGGGGCAATTAGAATGCTTGGTGTTTGGGGGGGGAGGGGATAAAAGGGGAGAAAATTTGTAACCCAAAATTTTGTGAAAATGAATGTTAAAAGTTAAATAAATAAATTTAATTCAAATCAAATTAACCAAAGGTTTATCTACTTTATTGTGGGGCTTTTTTTCATAAAACTACTTATAGTTTATTTTTTAGTTCAATAGTTTTCTTTATTTCAGCTTTATTAATCTCTCCTTTGGTTTTCAGAATTTCTAATTGTGCATTTAATTGGGGATTTTAAATTTGTTCTTTTTCTAGCTTTTTGTAGTTGCATGCTCAATTTATTGACCTCTTCGTTCTCTATTTTATTCATGTAAGCATTTAGAGACATAAAACTTCCCCTAAGAACCACTTTCACTGCATCCCATAAGTTTTGATGTGTCTTATTATTGTCATTCTCCTGGGTGAAGTTATTGATTGTTTCTATGATTTGTTATTTGATCCATTAATTCTTTAGCATTAGATTATTTAGTTTGCAATTAATTTTTAGTCCATCTTTCCATGGCTCTTTATTACATGTAACTTTCATTTCATCATGATCTGAAAAGGATGCATTAAATATTTCTGTCTTTCTGCACTGATTTATGAGGTTTTATGTCCTAATATGTGGTCAGTTTTCCTGTGGGTGCCCTGAGAAAAAGGTATATTCCTTTCTATTTGCATTCATTTTTCTCCAGGGGTCTATTATATCTAACTTTTCTAAAATTCTATTCATTTCTGTAACTTTTTATTTTGTTTATTTTGTGGTTAACTTTATCTAGTTCTGAAAGGGGGAGGTTGAGGTCCCTTACCAATGTAGTTGTGTTATCTATTTCTTTCAGCAATTCCCTTAATTTATCCTCCAAGAATTTGGATGATATACCACTCAGTGTACATATGTTTAATACTGATATTACTTCATTGTCTATGGTACATTTTAGTAGGATGTAGCTTCCTTTTTTATCCCTATTAATTAAACCTATTTTTGCTTTTTCTTTGTCTGAGATCAGGATTGCTATACCTGCTTTTTTTACTTCAGCTGAAGCATAATATATTCGACTCCAGGCTTTTACCTTTACTCTGCATGTATCCCTCTACTTCAAAAGTGTTTCTTGTAAACATATTGTAGGATTATGGTTCTTAATCCACTCTGCTATCTGCTTCCATTTTATGGGAAGAGTTGATTCCATTTACATTCACAGTTATGATTACTATCTGTGTCTTTCTCTCCATCCTATTTTTATCCATTTATGTTTTTCTTTCTCCTTTCTCCCTTTCTCTCCTCACTAAAGTTTTGCTTTCAACCACCACCTCCTTCATTCTGCCCTTCCTTTTATTAGTCCCTTCCCTTATCTCCCCCTTTACCCTTACTACTTCTTCCCTTCCTTCTATCCACACCCTCACTTTTTTTTCCCCTTTCTGCTCCTGCTTCCTCTAGGGTAAGTTAGATTTCTCTACCTAACTGATTATGTTCTTGCCTCTTTAAACTAAATCTGATGAGAGCAAGGTTCAAACAATGCTCATCTCTCTCCCTTCTTTTTTATTTTATTTTAGACTCAAGTGCCAGAACACAAATACAGAATGGGAAAAAGAACCAAAAACATAGCATAAAATTAAATATTGAAACTTAAATACAAAGTTGAAAAGAAAAAAAAGCATGTCATGTGCATAGCAGAACATAAAGAAGATTCGAATTGAATAAATTTTCATTTCAAGAAAGTCTTTATGATAAAATAATACTTGTGTTGAAAATTGTCCATCTTTTTTTTGATTCTTTGTGAGTTCTTTTGTTGTCTGCTGTTCAGAGAAGGCTCATCCCCAGAAGGCTATATATATAAAGTTTATATATGTTTCTCTATAACTATAGATATAAACATATGCATATATATCTACATATATAGACATACACTTTCCCAAACATATTCTATTGCTGATCTTTGCTTTTTTTATGTTTGAGCATATCTCTTGTTTTCTATGCCTCCTGTCTCCTCTACTTAGCTTCTAACTACTACATTGTCCTCATATTACTTGCCCTCCCTCCCCCATCTACCATTCCCATAAATCTATACCCCCCTTTAACCTATTCCCTCCCCCTCCCCTCTAAAGATCCCTCCCTTGTCCTTTCCCCCTTCCCTATGCCCCTACCATTTTATGACTTCTGAATTTAGAAGACTTTTATATTCTTTTAAGTGTATATGTATTGTTCCCTCTTAAATCTATTCCCAATAAAAGTAGGTTACCAGAACTATCAGCCCACCTCCCCCCATCTAATTACTTTGTATTGAGTCTTCCTCTTGCACCTCATTCGTATAAAATAACTCCTCCTCTTAGCTGTTCCTAAATGGTTTTACTTTTTAAATTCATATCCTACTCAGGTTTTCACCAATCTTTCTTATGAGCTACCAAATTATTAATAAAAATCTTAGACAATCATTTTACACTATATGCATATGTATATGTAAAAAGTAAACGGTCTGTCCTTATGAATCCCTTATAATCAGTCTTTGGTATATACCTTATATTCCTCTTGGTTCTTGTATGTTAAATCCTCTTAAGTTAAGAATTCTTTTTATAAAGTCTTTAAAATCTGAGAGTTTATCAAATGTCCATTTTTTTCAATGAGGATAATACTTAACCTTGCAGGGTATGATATTTTTGACCACAGCCCCAATTCCTTTGCTCTTCAATATATTATGTTCCAAGGCCTGCGATTCTTTAATGTCAGTGCTGCTAGGTCTTGTATGAACCTAACTGTGGCACCACCATATTTAAATTATTTTAATTTTGATGCTTTTAATATTTTATGTTTGATCTTGGAGTTTCAGAATTTGACTATGATATTCTTATGTTTCATTTTTATCATAACTTTCAGTTAGTCCAATTATTTTTATATTTTCTCTTCTTGATGTATTTTCCAAATCTGTTATTTTTCTTATGTTTCACTTTCTCTTCTATTTTTTCATTATTCATAATTTGGTTAATTATTTCTTGACGTTGGATAATTTTTATGGCTTCACTTTGCCCAATTCTAATTTTCAAGGTGTTATTTTCTTCCTTAAGACTCTGGACTTCCTTTTCTAATTGGTTGACTTTCCTTTAATAACCTTCTTGTTTTTCTTGGATTATTCTTATTCTTTTCTTTAGTTTTTTCTCCATCTCTGTCATTTAGTTTTTAAACTCTTTTGTAAAGATCTTCTAAGAATTCTTTTTGGGCAGATGATCATTTGACATTTTACTCTTTGGAGCTCTTTACTTCAATATCCTTCTCTGAATATGATCCCCAGTCATCTCTATTCCCATAATAGCTTGGTTGGATTCTTTCTCCTTTGACTGTGCATTTTTTTTTGTGGTAATAGCTTAATTTTTGTTATCACCTCTAGCCCTGGAGTATGAGAAATGATGCTTCTTGCCCCAGATCTTCAGCTCTCCCCTCCTGCCTGAAATCAAAGCCATATCTCCAATATCCTGTACATGCCCATAGCCAGGGACTTTCTGCCCCATTGCTTTTGCACTCACCAGGTGAGTGCAAGATCCTTCTTACCCCCAACCCTCTTCATAGCACAGCTGGATCTGGTGTTCCTTATCAGCAGAGATTCTCTCAGTCTTCCCAGGCTCAAACACCCAACTCCTCTAACCATCCTGGAGCATGAAAATTCCTGTGACTGGAGCCAAGGCAGCCTCTCAAACCAACTAACTCCAGGGCTTGCCACTTGTTAAAATGGACCCTAGCCTGGAGGTGTTTGCACTTCACAGGACCAAAACTTGTCCTAGGATTTTTCTTCCAATCTCAAATTGTCCTAGGAAGCTCCAGTTGTGTCCCTATTCTTATTTATCTCCACTCACATTTTGTTCTCCCTAAGGTGTTATTTTAACTCTTTTGTGGGGGAAAATCTTGAGAGCTTGGAATTTTCTAACTTACTCTGCATCTTCCCAGAATCCTCTCCTATTTCCCTCCCTTCTTTTCTCTACTGTAGTAGGTCCTTGTGGCTTTTCATATGATATAATTTACCCTTGTCTGACTCCTCCTTTCATCTTCTCCCAGTACAATACCTTTTCAGCACTTAATCTGATTTTTTTATCATCACATCAAAGTCAATTCATATCCACACCCTCTGTCTATGTATACCCCTTTTAAATTATATAATAACAATACAGTTCTTAAAAGTTACAAGTGTCACCTTCCCTTGTAGGGATGTAAACAGTTTGTCCTTATTAATAACATATTGTTGGGTTTTTTCTGTCCTGTTTACCTGTTTATGCCTCACTTGAGTCTTGTACTTGATGATCAAATTTTTTGTTGAGCTCTACCCTTTTCATCAGGAAGGTTTGGAAGTATTTCATTGAATGTCCATCTCCTCCCGTGAAAGATTATGCTCAGTTTCACTGGGTAGTTGATCCTTGGTTGTAATCCAAGCTCTTTTGCCTTGTGGAATATTATATTCCATGTCCTTCAATCTTTTAATATATAAGTTGCAAGGTCTTATGTATCCTAACTGTGGTTCCATGATATTTAAATTGTTTCTTTTTGGCTGCTTGGAGTATTTTCTCTTTGACCTGGTAATTTTGGGATTCGGCTACAACATTCCTTGGCATTTTCAATTTGAGATCTCTTTCAGGAGATGATTGGTGGACTCTTTTGATGACTATTTAACTTTCTGGTTCTAGGAATTCAGGGCAATTTTCCTTGATAATTTCCTGAAAAATGCTGTCCAGGTTATTTTTTTAATCATGGCTTTCAAGTAGAGCAATAATTTTTAAATTGTCTGTTCTGGATCTATTTTCTAGGTCAATTGTTTAACCAATGAGGTATTTTATGTTTTCTTCTATTTTTTTATTCTTTTGTTTCTGTTTGACTGATTTTTGACATCTCATAGAGTCATTAGCTTCCACTTGCCCAATTCTAATTTTTAACAAATTGTTTTTCTTCTATTAGATTTTGTATCTCCTTCTTCATTTGGCCCATTTTTCTTTTTAAGGAGTTCTTCTCTTCAGTGAGTTTTTGTTCCTCCTTTTCCATTTGGCCCATTCTACTTTTGATGGACTTGTTTTTTACAGTCAATTTTTGCCCTTTTTCCAAGCTATTGACTCTCTCTTGCATAGCTCTCATTTCTTTTCTCAATTTTTCTTTTACCTCTCTTGTTTGACTCTTAAAACCTTCTTGAGCTCTTCTAAAAAGACTTTTTGAGCCTGGAACTAGTTCATGTTCCCCCTTTGAGAGATTCCGATGTGTGTATAACAACAATGTTGTCCTCTTTTGAATTTTTGCTTTGATCTCCCATCTCTATAATAAGAGTCCACAGTCATTGTTTGTTTCTGGT
The DNA here is from genome assembly GCF_028372415.1 of Notamacropus eugenii. Lineage (NCBI taxonomy): Eukaryota > Metazoa > Chordata > Mammalia > Diprotodontia > Macropodidae > Notamacropus > Notamacropus eugenii. The sequence goes on from NC_092873.1 coordinate 405,682,711, forward strand.
TTTTGCTCATGGTGTTTGTCTAATACCTGGCTTTTAGAGTTGAGCACATGGGGCACGGAACCAAGCTTCTTGTACTGGGAGCATGGGATATGGTCACTGGCTTTTCGTGCTGGGGCCTCAGCAGCTAGACACTAGAGGCTGTCAGGGTCTGGCAGCTTCCCTGGTGCTGTGCTGGGGTCAGTTGGGTGGAGAGTCTGGCCCAAGGGGGAAGCCTGCTCACCTGGCTCTTGTTCACCTGCACCTTGCACTAGCTCCTGCTCACCCCAACTTTGTACTTGAATGTTTCACTGCTGGAGGACATCTTCCTGCCACCTGGAACTGTGCCTCCTAGAGTTGTGCTTTCTGGAGTTGTGCTAAAGCACCAGGAGATTTGACTGCTGGAGAATGCCAGCACAATTTGTTCAGTCATCCCACAATTGATCAATGACCTCTCAATTTCCAATTCTTTGCCACCACAAAATGAACTACTAGAAATATTTTTGTATATGTAGATCTTTTTTCCTTTTTTTCTTCCCAATCTCTTTGGGATACAGATCTAGTAGTGATATTGCTGATTCAAAGTGTGTACATAGTTTTATAACACTTTGGGCATAGTTCTAATTTGCTCTACAGAATGGTTGCATCAGGTCACAGATCCAACAATGCATTAGTGTCCCAATTTTTCTACATCCCCTCCAACATTTTCCATTTTCCTTTTCTGTTGTATTAGCCAATCTGATAGATATGAAGAAGTACTTCAGCATTATTTTAATTTATATTTCTCTAATCAATAGTCATTTAGAGGATTTTTCATATGAATATGGATAGCTTCGATTTCTTCATCTGAAAACTACCTGTTCATGTCTTTTGACCATTTATCAATTGAGGAATTTTATAAATTTGACTGGTTCACTATACATTTGAAAATGAGGCCTTTCTCAGAAAGACTTGCTGTAAAAAATTTTTTCCCAGTTTTCTATTTTCCTTCTAATCTTAGCTGTATTGGTTTTGTTTGTGCAAAAGTTTTAATTTAATGTAATCAAAATTATCCATTTTATATTCTATAATGCTCTCTGTCTCATTTGGTAATTAATTCTTCTCTTATCCACAGATCTAACAGGTAAATTATCCCATGCTCTCCTACTTTGCCTTTGGTATCACCCTTTATGTCAAAATAATGTACTATTTTGACTTTATCTTGATATATGGTGTGAGATGTTGGTCTATATTTCTGCCAAAATGTTTTTAGTTTTCCCAGCATCTCTTTGTCAATTAGTGAGTTCTTATCCCAAAAGCTCTGCATTTATCAAACCTTAGATTGCTATGGTCATTTAGTACCTTGTATTGTGTACCTAATCTATTCCACTGATCTGTTACTCTATCTCCTAGCCTGTATCCTATTGTTTTAATGATAACTGATTTGTAATACAGTTTGAGATGTGCAACTGCTAGGAATTCACATTTTTTTAAACTGAGTCTCTTATCATTGTGAACTTTTGTTATTCCAGATGAATTGTTATTATTTTTCTGGCTCTATAAAATACTTTTTGGTAGTTTAATTGATACTGCACTAAGTAAATTTATTTAGATAGAATTGTCATTTTTATTATACTTTCTCAGCCTTCCCATGAGCAATTGGTATTTTTCCAGTTGTTCATATCTAATTTTATTTGTGCGAAAAGGGTTTTGTAATTGTATCCATATAATTTCTGGATTGCCTCGGCAGGTAGACTCCAAAATATTTTATATCATCTACAATGGAATTGTAACTTAAATAGAGTTTATCTCTTGCTGCTGAACTTTTTTGGTAAAAATATAGAAATGCTGCTGATTTGTGTCAGTTTATTTTCTATTCCACAACTTTGCTAAAGTTTTTAATTATTTCAACTAGTTTCTCAGTTGATTCACTAGGATTCTCCAAGTATACCATTATATCATCTACAAAGGGTAGAAGTTTTGTTTCATCATTGCTTATTCTAATTCTTTTAATTTCTTTTTCTTATCTTACTGCTATAGCTAACATCTCTAGAATAATTCCAATGATAGTGGTGATAATGGGCATCCTTGTTTCAACTCTGATCTTATTGGGAAGGCTTTTAGCATATCCCCATGGTAGATAAAGCTTGATAGTGGTTTTATGTAGACACTACTTAGGCATTTTAAAGAGTTCCATTTATTTCTATGCTTTCTGGTGTTTTTGATTGGAACAAGTGTTTATTTTGTCTACAGCCTGAGGTAATAGTGTGATTTTTTATTGGTTTTGTTATGGATATGGTCAGTTATGCTGATAGTTTTCCTAATATTGAACCAGCCTTGCATTCCTCCTATAAATTCCATGTTGTCAGAATCTTTGTGATACAGTGCTGCAATCTCCTTGCCAGTATTTTATTTAAAATATTTGCATCAATAATCATTAGGAAAATTGGTCTATGGTTTTCTTTCTCCATCTTTGCTCTTCTGATTTAGGTATTAGCATCACATTTGTATTGTAAAAGGAATTTAGAGAGACTCTTTCTTTGCCTATTTTCCCAAATACTTTAAATAGTATTGGAATTGGTTTTTTAAATGTTTTATATAATTCACTTATGAATCTATCTGGTGAGTTCATTGATGGCTTATTTAATTTATTTTTCTAAGATGGGGTTATTTAAGTATTCTATTTCCTCTTCTCTTAATATGAGTTTATATTTTTGTAAATATTCATCAATTTCACTTAGATTGTTGGATTTATTGGCATATAATATGGAGGAAATAACTTTTAATAATTTCTTTAATTTATCTTCATTGGTAGTGAATTCACCCTTTTCATTTTTGATACTGGTGATTTGATTTTCTTCTTTTCTTAATCAAATCAATCAATGCTTTATCTATTGCTTTTTATAAAACCAGTTCCTAGTTTTATTTATTAATTCAATTGTTTTCTTTCAGTTTTCTTAATCTTTCCTTTGATTTCCAGGATTTTTAATTTGGTGCTTAATTGGGAATTTTTAGTTTGTTCTTTTTTTAGTTTTTATTAACTGCATGCCTAATTCACTTATCTCTTCTTTCTTTATTTTACTCTTGTAAGCATTTAGACATATAAATTTTCTCCCAAGTACTGCTTTGGCTGCATCCCATAAATTTTGGCATATGGTCTCATTATTATCTCTTTAATGAAATTATTGATTGTTTCTATGACTGGCTCTTTAATCCACTCATTCTTTAGGATTAGATTATTTAGTTTCCAATTTATTTTTAATCTATCTTTCCATGGCCCCTTGTTGAATGTAATTTTTATTGTACTATATCTGGAAAGGGATGCATTTAATATTTCTGCTTTCCTGAATTTGGTCGTGAGGTTTTTGTGCCCTAATACATAGTCAGTTTGGGGGTAGGTACCATGTGTCACTGAGTAAAAGGTATATTCCTTTCTACATGCAATTATTTTTCTCCAGAAGTCTATTATATCTAACTTTTCTAAAATTCTATTTATCTCCTTAATTATTTTCTTGTTTATTTTTTGGTTAGATTTGTCTAGTTCTGAGAGGGGAAAGGTGAAATCCTCCACTCATATAGTTTTACTGTCTATTCCTCCTGTGACTCATTTTACTTTTTCTTTAAAACTTTGGATGCTACACTATTTGGTGCATATATGCTTGTTACTGATTGTCTGTGGTTCCTTTGAGCAACATGTAGTTTCCTTCTTTACCCATTTTAATTAGATCTATTTTTCCTTTCACTTTGTCTAGATCATTACTGCTACTCTTTTTTTTTTTTTACTTAAGCGGAAACATAATAGATTTTACTCTAAGTTCTAATTTTTACGTTGTGTTTATCTCTGTTTCAAGTGTTTTTTATAGAATTATATTGTAAGATTCTTGTTTTTAATCCACTCTGCTATCCATTTCTGTTTTATAGATTCACATTCACAGTTACGATTCCTAATTCTGTATTTCCCACCATCCTGTTTTGCCCCTGCTTCTCTCTGTCTCTCTCTGTCTCTCTCTGTCTCTCTGTCTCTCTCTCTCTCTCTCTCTCTCTCTCTCTCTCTCTCTCTCTCTCTCTCTCTCTCTCCCTCCCTCCCTCCCTCCCTCCCTCATCGAAAGTGTCTTACTTCTGACTACTACTGCTCTTAATCCACTCTCCCTTTTATTTTCCTCCTCCCATCCTGCACTCCTTACTCTCTGTAGAATAAGACAGAATTTTATACCCCACTAAGTGTTTATGTTATTTTCTCTTTCAGCCAATTCTGATGTAAGTTTCAAGAGTTGCCCTCCCACTCCCATCTTCTCCCCCCATAATGTAAAAGCTCTTTTAGGCCTCTTTTATGTGAGATAATATACCCTGTTCTGCCTTTCCTTTTCCTTTTCTCTCAGTGCATCCATCTTTTCCAGCCCTGAATTTTGTTTTTTAGATATCCCATCACAGTCACCTCATACTCATGCCCTCTGTGTATATACACCTTCTAACTTCTCTGATAATGATTAACTTCTTAGGAGTTAGTCTTCCAGTGTAAAAATGTAAACTCTTTAACCTTACTGAATCCCTTATTTTTCTCTTATTTACCTTTTTATTCTTCTTTTGAGTCTTGTTATTTGAAAAATCAGTTTTTCTGTTCAGTTCTGGCCTTTTAACCACATATGATTGAAAGTTCTCCACTTTATTAAATATTTATTTTTATACCTGAAGGATTATACTTAGTTTTGCTGGGCTGGTGATTTTTGGTTGTAACCCTTAGTTCCTTTGCCCTGAGCCCTCCGTTCCTTTAATGTAGAAGCTGCTAAATCCCGTGTTATCTTGACTGTGACTACATGATACTTGAATTGTTTCTTTCTGGCTGATAGCAAAATTTTCTTCTCTCTCTGGTAACTATGTATGCATGTAATGGTCAGATAGTTGGATCTGCCTGTTGATTTGTGATGTATGTATTGCTTATGGTCAGACAGTTGGAAGCCCTATCTGTTGGTCTTCATTTCTCTGCTTGTATTTTCTCTGTTGGTAAATGCAATTAAAAATATTGTTGTCCTCACAAAAGTTGCTTTTATTTTAGAAAAGCAAATCTAAGAACCTGTGCAGCAGGCCCTCCTATATATGCCAGGGTGCTCACTGCTTTATCTCCTTGACCTTAGCTCTGGAATTTGACTATAATATTCTGGGAGTTTTCATTTTGGCAGGTGATCAGTAGATTCTTTCAATTTCTACTTTACCCTCTGGCTCTAAAATATTAGGACAAATATTCTTGATAATTTCTTGGAAAACAGTGTGTAGGCTCTTTTTTTTATCTTGGATTTCAGGTAGTCCAATAATTCTTTGTTTTTAATTTATTATCAGTTACTTTTTTGGTTATGCTTTCAATTCCAAACTGTCTCCCTTCCTATAGCCCTCCATTCCTCCCCATCCCACACTGGAGAAGGCCACCATTTGATGTGTGTGTGTGTGTGTGTGTATGTGTGTGTAAAACTATACTATGCATACTTCTATTTGTCCTTTCTCTGAAGTTGGAAAGCATCCTATTTCATGGATCTGTTGTAATTGATTTGAATATTTATAATACTCAGAAGAACTTAGTCACTCACAGTTATTCCATGCACAATATTACCATACACAACATTCTCTTGATTGTTCTCATTTCACTCTTCATTATTTTATGCAAGTCTTTCCATGTTTTTTAAAATCAATCTGTTCATCATTTCGTATAGCACAACATAGCCCCCATAAACACAGGCAAACTAAAGTTTGGAATGATCTAAGGTTGGTGAAAACGATTAGAAAAACTTAATTTCAAATACAGAAACACAAACATGCATATATACATATATATATAAACATGCATATATGTGTATATCTACGTCTATGTATAGATGCAGATATAGCTATAAATATTATAGTAGTAGGGAATAAAACTAGGGCTCAGTCTAATGGCTGCTTCTACTCTAGACTTGATCCTTCTTCTTACCTAGCACCTGTCCATTTCCTTACTATATCACTGACAATGGATTGGTCATCTCCCATATACCTGCCAGTATCTTGAAGCCTGTGATATCACAGGTTGGAAAGCAATCATTTTGCTATAAAGCTCCTAGCCTTCACCTGTATTGTTGAAGTCCTTCAATTCATAATGGAACCTGGGCATCCTCTGCACCACCCCTAGCAAATGAATGAGAAAGAAATTTTATTAAGCACGTACTTACGCCATCACTGTTCTAAGTGCTATGGATACAAATATAAGACAGCCCATGCCCTCAGCTTACGTTTTAATGGGAGAGACAATACACAAAGGAGAATGGTGACCAGGGATGAGATATTGGTCCAGAAAGTTAAAGGAATGGTGAATGAGACCATAAGGGTATAGACTGATGTATCTCATCATGAAAGAATAGTAGAGTTGATGTGATTGACCCAGAACTACCCAGAACTAGGGGTGGGGGTAGGGAAGAAAAATTGTTTACTTTTGCTAGATGGTGAACAAGGCTTTGCAGGAGACAACCACAGAGTAGGGTATTAAGTTGAGTATGCTGGCTTAGGCTTTTCTGAAATAGTTATCTGAATGTATAATTTATTATATACTTTTTATAAGCAAAAGGCTATGAAATGGAGAATCACAGTTACATAGAGTATCTTCTTTTTGTGTTCTGTGTGTATGAAAATGCCTTTTCATTGTTGTTTGAATTCAGAATAGAGATTTTTTTAAGAGAACAGTTTCTGCCATCCATCTCTTTTATCTTAGGGTTTAGAGGCTTTAGGAAACTGAAATCCCCACATACTTGGTCATCAGACTAAGGAAAAACTTTAGCTACTTTGCTCCTGATAAGAGACTATGTCTACCCTCAGAGCCACAGACATGATAGATTTTTCTTCTCCAGAATAAAAGTCCCTACACTCTTTTGAAATACATTTAACAATCAACGAAGTACATTTAACAGTAGTGGAGTACAGTTAACAGTAGTAAAGTAACATCCAAAGACTTTGCCTATTCTTAAATCTACACTTTTTGGTCACCAAGGACAGTGTCTCTATCCCAAGACTTTGTATGATTTAGGGTTAAAAATATTTCTTGTTGGTCCTTGTTGGCCATACTACACTGCTTGAGAGACATTTTAGGGATTTCTCTTTCATCAAACCACCAAGGTCTATTTAAGCTGTACCCCACTCATTTTCCCAGTCTTGAAATTAATTTTTGGTCTCTGATACAAGTGAATGGGAATTTGGGTGGATGGGGTGGAGAAATGCAAAGGAACAATAGGCATTAAATGAATTACCTCACAATTCAATTCTTTTTTTTCAAATTCTTGCCTTTATTATATAAAGATAAATTGATGTATAGATAGATTGTATAGATAAATAGATATGTAGATAGATGATAGATGGGTATATGCCACATGTAATTGTCTATATATATATATATATATATATATATATATATATATATATATATATATATATGTACCAGCAAGTCAAGCTCGCTTTGAGCCAAGCTCTACAGTAATATATGATTAAATACAGAAATAAATGCCATAAAACTTCAGAAAAAAAGTGTTGACTAGAGTAATCAAGAAAATATTGATGGAGGAAATGGGGCTTGAGTTCATAGCACAGAGTTGGAGAGGGATAGGTGAAAATTTCATTGAGGATCTTCCTGTGGGCAATGATGAACCACTGATGATTTCTGAATACAGAAGTGACTTCAAATAATTGGTTTCTAGTAAGGCTAATCTGTCTATAAGGGATAATCAAATTATAAGATGGGGAGGTCAGGACAAGGTGGAAAGGAATCTTTTTATTCTTGCTAGTAACTACAGCTTTATTTTTCTGCTTTTAGGATCTGGGAATCGCAAATACCACTCATAAAAACTAATCTTTTCATGGTTATCAAAGGGAATTCAGTAGCTTTACAAGACTGTTTTATTTCAGACTATATCTTTTTGTTCTCTCATATTTCCCTAACTTTCAGTCAGAGTTCTGAGTATGTAAAAATGACAGCAGCACAGGAAAATACTATACTTTTTGACTGGCCCCCATGTTTTCCTTCAACTATTGCAACAGTTTCCCATTGGGAGACTCTTTTTACAAAGGATGCTTTCAATACTTCACATAAGATCAGAATACCCCCGAACATCCTGACTGATGAAGAAAGGCAAAATATACTACAAGTTTGCATAATAGAAGAAGGAATAGTAGTTTTAATAGCAGGTTCTATTTACCTGAGGACAGAGAACGATTTCATAAAACTTGATGAGGAGTATGGTATTCCTCCAAATGTAACTGGAATAAAAACAAGAACCTATTGTTGGCCGGAATATACACCAAAGGTTAGTCCAAGTTTTTGTCCTTGAAGGGTTTTTGGTTGTTGGTGATTACACTCCCTGAATATGAACAACATGGAAAACAAAGTGTTTAAAAATATGATAAAAGTCAGTTTAGTTATAAAGATGGGGAACTGGACTTGTGATTTCCCTGCCATAGGGAACACATGGTAAGGAAGATCTGTCTACCAACGCAGGTCAGCACCTCCTCTGAAACTTACTATGAGTCTTACAGTTGCCTAGAGCACAGAAAAGTTAAGCAATTTGAGGACAGTCACAGAGCCAATATGTGTCAGAGATGGGACTTGCTTAATACCAGGTCTTACTGGCTTCAGGGGCAGCTTTCTATCCTCTTCATGTGCCCCTCTCCTTCCTCTTTAACCCACCAGTTCATCACTGCTATTGAATCCTAATAAAACCATTTAACCTATGTACAGCATCAAATCCTCACAGAGTCACTGCATGTTAGAACCAGAAAGAGCAATTTTCTTTTTTTAACAATTGATTGATTGATTTTGAGATTTCAATATTCACTTCCATAAGATTTTGAGTTTTAAATTTTCTCCCCCTTCTTGTCCTCCCCCTTCCCCAAGATGGCATGCAGTCTGATATAGGCTCTACTTATACATTCATATTAAACATATTTTCACATTAGTCATGATGTAAAGAAGAATTAAAATTAATGGGAGGAACCATGATAAAGAAGAAACAAAAAGATAAAATAGAAAAAGAGAGCAAATAGTATACTTTAATCTGCATTCAGACTCCAAAGTTCTTTCTCTGGATGTGGATAGCATTTTCCATCATGAGTCTTTTGAAGTTATCTTAGATCCTTGAATTGCTAAGAAGAGTTAAGTCTATCAAAGTCAGTCACTACACAATAGTGGCTGTTACTATATATAGTGTTGTCCTGGCTCTCCTCATTTCACTTAGCATCATATAAGTCTCTCCAGGTTTTGCTTTGGTCCTCCTGCTCATCATTTCTTATAGTGCAATAGTATCTCACTCCATTCATATGCCACAATTTGTTCAGCCATTCTGCAATTGATGGACATCCCCTCAATTTCCACAGAAAGAGCAATTTTCTAGATCAGAGAGGAGTTCTTGAGCAGGGATCCACACATAGATTTCAGAAGGAGGTCCATGAATTTGGATGAGTAAAAAAAATTAATCATTACTGACACAACTGAAAATGACTGAACAGCTTCATGATAACGTCGCAAGCCTAATTAAGATAAAAATGCAGACAAATGATCTCCTAGCCAGAAAAAGGACTATGACTGGGTTTAAGAACCCAGAGAGGTGCCTCTCTGACAGTCAGAGGTGTCTCTGACTATATATCTATAGATATATAGATATAGATATGTCTCTGACTCTCTCTCTCTCTCTCTCTCTCTCTCTCTCTCTCTCTCTCTCTCTCAATATTTGTATATATATGGTTATACAAGGAAAAGTAGAGCAGTAAGGGAAGCATCTTTTATGTACCTGGAAATAAGTTTATGAGAATTTCTAGTTTATGGTAGGAATTCCCAACTAGGAAAAAATCCCCATAGAGACAGAAGAATTTCTACTGGATGAGCAGTAAACTGCATATACTGAGTCATAATTGAGGTATTTTCCTGCCAATGTCAAGGTCAAATGAGAGGGCATTGATTGACTTAAGGGTCTCTACTGGTCTTTGGGAGAGCCATGTCACAACTTCATGCACCTGAGGTGAGCTGATTGTCAAAGGAAAAAGATGAGATTTCATTAGAGCATTCTACCACAAACTGATTGAGCTCTACTAATGAAGTGATGAAACATGATGGAGGTCTTGAGCAACAGCCTGAATGGCATTACCCCATATTATAAATTTAGACACTTGAGTGTAGAGCTCAGATGGCAGAGTAAAACTAGCATTTTTTCCAAACTCTCCCAATACTGCCACACACACATAACATACCAACAACAATAACAACTTAAAAAGCATGTCAAACCAAATTCTGTGCAGAAAACCAACAAAAAGTCACAATGAGTCATTTTTCTAGCCCAGGGCAACTTAAGAAAACAAAAAGAGGGGCCTCCGGACATGGAGGTGAGGATTGGATGAGAACATCAGGGCAAAAGTGACACCAGCAGTGATGGCAATGCTGGCCTGGGGCAGTGGCAGCAGCCATGGCACTCAGGCACAATAAGGGAACCGAACACCCAGGCTGAAAGAGATCCCAGGCAACCCCTATTTTTGCACTTAACTCAGACTCAGATGCCATTTGGCAACTCTGTTGTTCATGGCCCAGTTTTGGGTCATAACTCTACGGTGGTTTGTTGCCCATTACCCAGTTCCTGATTGCAGTTCTAGGGCAGAGAGGTTGCAGTCACAAGGGAGCTGGGTTCCTACTGTGTAAGAAAAAGAGCACAGACTAGGAGGTCAGTGACCAGACCTCAACCTGGATCACATCACATTGGAAGCATCAAAACTTACAAACCCCTAGATTGAATTGTGAAAGCGGTGGAACATAAAAGACAGAAGCTCAGGCTAGATATTCTGCCACATTCCCCCCAACTAGGACAGGTAAGCAGAGACCAACTCTCTCATAAAGTCCAAAGTCAAGAAATAGGTAGGGAAAATGGGCAAACAACAACAAAAAGAATCTGACTATAAAAAGTTACTGTGGTGACAGAGCAAACTCAGTAGACAATGACTTGAAAACATCTACAAGCAAAGCCTCCAAAAAGAAAAAAAAATGCAAATTGGACACAAGCCCAAAAGAAGAGCTAAAGAAAGATCTTTTTTAAAAGAGAACAAAAGTCGTTTTAAAAATCAAATAAGAGTAGTAAAGGAAAAATTGGGAAAAGAAATGCAACCATCCATTTAGCCTTCTGCAGTTCAAATCTTCCAAGCTCAAGAGAGCCAGTCTGTTTCCCCGGTTGCTGTGATTACAGATGTTGCTTTGCTATGCCTGGCTCTTCAAGCCAACTGAAAGAAATACCATAAGCCATTACAGTGGCCCACTGCCCCCAGATTATATTTTATAGTATATTTTCTTTCACAAAATATCCACTCTTACATATCTTCCTACAAATTGATAGAACCACTAACTGAATGAAAATACACTAAAACAAGAAAAGCAAAACAAGTCTCTTTTTTAAATCATTTACAAATAGAGACTCTTGAGATCCTTAACTATCTAGTTATAGTCAGTGAATGCCAACAAGATTACTAGAACGCTCTTGAAGTTGGGGAGTTGTTAGATAACTCATAAAACAAAATGCAGCCTGTTCCATAAATCATTCTAGATTATCTGTGTGGTAGCTAATGACATTGTCATCCTTGTAATTAGTTCATTGAGGATGACTGCCATTGAACTCATATTACTTTTTGTGCAGACCTAATACCTCTACAAGTAAACTACTCTAGAGAGTTCAGAGTTTCCAAACTGCAACATTATAGCCAATGTTTTGGGGATCAATATTAAGTTATAAGGATGAGATATGTTACTGAATCCTCCAGGAGATGTGTACTCCTGTATCATAATCTATTTTCATTCTTTAATTTGTGGCATGTCTGTTCTGATTGAGCCTATCAGACTCATATTGTAAAACTTCTCCTTCCCCACCTTATGAGGTCTGTCAGAGATACCCTCAGCTTCAGGTTGCATTATCAAAGTATGGTAAGGTTTAGAAGAGGGTGGTTTCCCATGGTTGTGTTGGAATGCATAGTTTGAGAATGCAAAGGACACATATTCTACTCAAACCATTCTATCCAGATTTGTTGATAACTGGAGAAGTTTCTGTTTGGGGACTCAAAAATAGATATTAATATTTTTGCAACATTTCCCCTCCATCCCAAGTAAACAGACCCAAATAAAATCTTTGAGTCTCTTATGTTTAACCTTGCCAACAAATGCCAGGCTTTCATTAAATTGCTCTTCACACATTACTAAAACTTAAATTTAACTTTAAGTCATCAACCCCAAACTAATTCCTTAGTCATTCTAGAAAACTTCCATCTACACAAAATCTTCCAAAGAGTTCATACATTGTTCAAAGTTTTCAAGACTTCATTCCCAAACCAAATCACTGAGCTTCTTTTTATTGGTTCTCAAAAATAAGCTCATTTTATAAATAAAAAGCTTTTTTACCAAGAAAATGTTTTACAAAGAGAAAACCTCTTTGTGGTTTGAGAATAGGAAGGGATGGAGAGACACAAAGAGTTAAAGGGGTAAACAAAGGCTAGATTTTGGCAAGATCAATTGAAGGGGCGGGGAGAAGATGGATTTCCTCAAGCAACTGTAAGCCAAAGCACGGAAGGAGTATCGTGTTGGTTCAGTTGAGTGTGGCTTTGCTGAGACACTAGGTCTCTAGTCCTAAGGATGAATTTGAGCTCTTTGTGGCTTTTTTGTTTTAACTCGGGAAGCTATGTTAATAGCCTGAGTCTTTAGTTCCCTTAATCAATCAAATCTTGAGTAGGGTTTCAGTAGGGAAGCTAGGAGGCACAGTGCTTGGAACACAGTGGATAGAGAAGACAACTTCCTGAGTTCAGATCCATTCTCAGACACTTATTAGCTCTCTGACCCTGGGCAAGTCACTTAATGCTTTGTCTCAGTTTCTTCATCCATAAAATGAGCTGGAGAAAGAAATTACAAACCACTCCAATATCTCTGCAAATACCCCAAATGGTGTTGCAAAGATAGAAATCACTAAAGAACAGCAAAAGAATTTCAATACTTTTGAAGGAAAATTAATTAGCCCAAACCATGTAGTAGGACAATCCAGTAGATAATGATATGGTAAATAACATTTAGCATAAATATTAACATTGTTCTCAGTTTCTAGGCAACTGATTTGGTTTTATTAAAGTTATAAACAATTTTGTTAGAATCCAATTTAGCACTGAGAATAGGAATACAAAACCTTTATCAAAGTCCTTTCTATATCCATCAACTCTCCCCCAAATAGCCAGGTCTTTCTCTGGGATTCCTGGAATACAAGGAACATAAAGTCACCTTCCTGTATTATATTCCAAAGAAAAAGCAAAAAGGCATCTGAACTATGGGGCTGACAAAGCAGTAGCTACTTTTCCATCTTATCGTGTATTCTGAATCTACCACTTCTCTGCCAAGAGGTGGTTAACATGCTTCATGATCTGGTTTCTGGAATAACTGAGTCATTGCATTGCTCAGGGTTCTTAAGTCTTTCAAAGCTGTCTGTCTTCACAATACTGTTGTTGTATAAATAGTTGTTCTGGTTCTGTCCACTTTATTATGCTTCATTTTATATAAGTGATCCTAGGTTTCTCTAGTCCTATCTTCTTCATCTCGGACAGCACAACAGTGTTCCATTACAGTCATATATCATCATTTGTTTAGTTGTTCCCTAATTAATGGTCACCCACTTCATTTTCAATTCTTTGCCACCGCAAAAAAAAAGTGCTGTAAATATTTTTGTACAAATGTATCATTTTCTCCTTATTTTATCTCTATGGATATTTACATCAAGTAGTGGTATTGATACAGTCACTTGGGGAGATAGTTCCAAATTGCTTTGCAGAAATGTCTGGACCCGATAATGTGTCAACATGCCAATTTTTCTCACAGCCCCTCGAATATTTGTCATGTTTTTGTCAGCTTTGTCAACCTGATGGGTATGACATAGGACCTCAGAGTTGCTTTAATTTGATTTCTCTAATTATCAATGAATTGAAGTAGTTTTCATATGGTTATTGACAGTTTAGAGATCTTCCATTGAAAATTGTCTATTCATATCATCTGACAATTTATTAATTGGGGAATGGCTAGTACAGTAGCCTTATCACTAATCTCTCCTTGCTCCAATCCATCTTCTATCCAACTTTGAGGGTGATTTTTCTAAAACACGGGTCTGGTCAGGTCATCTCTGTCTCTGTTCATCCAATTCTAATGACTCTCTAGTACCCCTAAGATCAAGTATAGACTCTTCTGTTTGACAGTTAAAGCCCTTAATAACTTGACCTTTACCTACCTTTCCTGTCCTTTTATATGTTATTCTTTCTTATATACTATATATTCCAGCAACATTGAGATGAACATTTTCAGTTCCTCTCTCCATGTCTTTTTCACTAATTGTCCTCCATACCTAGACTACTGCCTCACCTCTGCCTCTTAGTTTCTCTATCTTCCTTCAAACCCGAGATCAAACCCTGCCTACTACAGGAGGCTTTTTCTGGTTCCCCCATCACCCCCACCCCAAATGCTAATGTCTTCCAACTCGTGAGTGCCTTCCATCTACAATGCATATTACATATCTTATAGATACTTAATTGTTTACATATTGTCTTGCCCAATAGAATATAAGCTTCTTGAGAGTAGGACTGTATTTTTGCCTTTCTTTCTTTTCTTTTCACAGAACTTAAAAAATTCCCATCGAGTGCATCTTTCCTCAAGTGTCCTTCAAAGCAATGAATAACTTGTCTTAATGATAATTTTATCACTCAAGGGAAAAGAAGATGGGTATAGAAAGGACTTTTATAATTTTCTTGGAGTGGATGAGATAGTAATAACTAACCACCAAGAAAAATATTTCTGTATTCTTGGCCAAAGAAATGAAGATGGGAAATAAGTATTTATTACATGCTTACTTTGTGCCAAACACTATGCTAAGCTTTGCAAATGCTATTCCATTTGTTCCTCACCACAACCATAAAGAATAGCCCTTGCAATCAAAATGACTGAACTAAATGATTAACAAGGAGTTGATACCCCAAGTAAGTAAGGTTTTGTGAGGGAGCTTCCCTTTGGTAAGGGAGTTAGCCTTTGATCGATTCAAGTTGCCTACTTTCTCAGTTACTGCCAGAATTGCAAATGTAATTTCTGAGATCTTGTCAGTAATACATGAAAGATTTGTAAAGCACGGGATGTATCACAGGGATAAAGAAGGACAAATATCTTAATTTTATTTTTTTAAGGAGGGAGACAAAGAAAACAAAGTATGTTCATTATAAACCTGTGAACTTTACTTTGATTTCTTAGGAAATTCTAGAATGTATCATTAACAAGATGACTGTCAAACATCAAAAAAGGAAATGTGCTTACAATGGGCAAGGATAGTATGAATGTATGAAAGAGAAGTAATAGCCTTGATTTGTCCTAACCAATTTTCTAATCATCTGTTTGGCCCCAGGGAGCAAACCAGGAGTCAAGGATGGAAATTGGATAAAACACAAACTTAGCCTTGATATCAGGAAAAACTTGCTAACCATTAGAACTGCCCAAAAGTAGAATGGATTGCTTTAGGAAGTAGTGGATTACGCTTCATTGGAAGTCTTTGGATAGAGGTTGGACAACAGTTGGTTGGGTAAACTGTAATGGGGATTTCTCTTCAGGCATGAATTGAAGTAGAATGCGGCTTAAGTCCCTTCCTACTCCAAATTCTGTGATTCTATATTTCTCTGTGGTATGGCTGTTCCTTGATAGAGTCTCAGACACCATATTGTGTTGTTACTCTTCAGGCAACTAGCTGATGCAGTAGGTAGAGCACTGGATCTGGAGTTGGAGATCCGAGTTCAAATCCAGCCTCAGTCTCTTATTAGCTGTGTGATCCTAAGCAAATCACTTAATGCCTGTTTGCCTCAGTTTTCTCAACTGTAAAATGGTTATAATAGCTATACTTACCTTATAGGATTGTTGTGAGAATCAGAAGAGATAATATTTGTGGCACCTAGTATGTACTATATAAGTTCTTATTCTTTTCCCCTGAGATCTCAGCTAAGGGGTTTGATGGGAAAAATCTGTCACAAGGTTAGTGATTGTATCTTCTTAATCATTTTCTACATTTTACCATTGTCAGAGGTGGAAGGTTGGGAGGCATTTGGGGGAAGCTTAAAACTGGAGATCACAGGACTTTGACATTCTTTGACACTAAAGGTTCCTAACCATTTTTGTATTATAGACCCCCTCTGCCAGTCTGATGAAGCCTATGAATCCCTTCTCAGAATAATGCTTTTAAATGCATAAAATAAAAGCACTACAAAGAAGACCACTTATATTGAAATATAGCTATAAAGATATTAAAAGTTCCAAGTTCTCAGACCACTTTCCCATCCTCCCCCATTGAGATCTTTCTAACTACAGACCTTTGGTTATGAATCCCTGTACCATACCCTCTGACTATATAAACCCAGAAGGAGAGAGCTCTTGTTATTATCTTCTTGGATCAGGAAAGAAAATTTAAATTAAAAAAACCTTTTTCTTTGCTATCCATCATAGTGGTTTTTTTCTTTAGAGTTCTGGCCTTTATATACTCATCTGGGTAGCCACCTATACTTTCCCAGAGATTTTAGAAAGTCCTTACTTCTGTTTTATCTCTCTTTTGGGCCTATCTTCTCTATTCTGGTTTACTAAAGTGAATCCACTACTCTGTTATTAACATATGGCCTTCTGTGTGAAGTATGTTTTCTTGCCCAGTTGACCTACATGGATACTTGATTCTAAATTCTCTATAGTCCATGTGGGTAAAAATGGCCATGATTAACCCTGATCTCCAAACCTCCATATTGTCCCTGACTCAGGAATTCTCTCTGGGTTCCTCTTCTTGCCCTGCTCAAATCCATGCCCTGGCATGACCATTCCACCAAATTCCTGTTTCCAGGGTTTCCTGATTCCCAGTTCCTTAGCAGGATATTGATCATGACCATGATTCAGTGTTAATCATCAATGGATAGTTTTTCTGCCACTTCTCCCTCCTTGCTCTTTCCTTAGTCAAATCATGAATTGGGCTTCTGTTCTGAAGCAGTTGCTTTAGTTTAGTTTAATTTAGTGTAATTTCATTTCTCTAGGTTTCACAGTGAGAAAAGACACATACTAATTTGCACATATTCTAGGTTATATCAAATAATCCTCATCTTTGCTCTCTCCCAGCCCATCAAGATGGGGTTGTAGATAAAGTTGGGGCCTTCTGAGCCTCTCACTGCACAAAAGAGTTAAACCAGTATATGAGCCTTGGGTAATTCACATAAATTCCCCATCTCCCTTTCTAAAACTTACCTTATGCCTATAGTCTGCCCTGTTTATTTGTTTTCTTTTTGTTTTTCCAAATGTTTATGGGTCCTGATTCTCCAAAGACAACCCAATGTTTGGGTAGCCACACAAAGTGACTGTGCTTGGCACTAAGTTGCAAATGACATTCCTGGCCAAGGAGTAAAATGCAGAGAAAAGAGAGAAGGCCAATGTCTTGCTTGGTTTGAAAAAAGAATTTAAGCTATTATCATTGCTACAGATGAAAATTATATACAGTATGTCAAAAAAAAGAATAACAATAGATAAATAGTATGTTAAAAAAAAACCCTCATACTTAAAACTTTTTAGCTTTAGTTTTAAGCCTGTGTCTCAGATGAGTTTTTCAGAACTACAACAAACTAGCATAAAATTTTTATAATTGCTAACTTTAATTTGTTTGTTCTAAAAGTGCCCTAGCACCTTACTGTGGCATGGAGATGACCACAGCTGAGTTCTTAATGGCTACACCAATTAATCACAAGCTTTGACAGGGCCTGTGAAGCTGGAAAGGAATTATGTATGAGCTAAGTGATGAACAGGATGTCTATTAGACAAGTACAGAGAGTTCCATCACCAGACTGGTTACACAAGAATGAATGTTGCAGCCATGGTACATCTCAAAGGTCCTTTTTTAAGTCATAGAGATATTGAGATCTGTTTTAGTAGAGGAAAACCGCATTGATTAGGATGGAAATAATAATAGCTGATAAAAAGTGGTTTAAGTTTAACAAAGCACTTTACATTTACAGTTATCCCTACCACATCAAGACTTTTCCCATCACAACTTTGATAATCATGGATCAATATACGAAATTAAATGGGAATTTTGGAGGAGTTTAGTAGAAATCACAGACAAGATGCTAAGGCCAGCAGATAATACAGAAAAAGTTTTCAAACTCAGGAATGCATAAAATATGTGTATAGCATTGTATAATATCAACATATTTTATCTTTTAATACCATAATAATTCAGGCTTCTTTTCTGGTATGAAGAGAGGGTCAAAGAATTTTATATCGATTTTCCACATTGCAGGAATGCCACTCCCCTCATCCTTGTGATGTGGAAGGGACAACTATGTTATTTTATTTGCTGCTTAGAATAATCATTGAGGCAGGCAGTTACTGAAGATATTGTCCTCATTTTGTAGATGAGGTAACAAAGGTAATAAAAGTTAAGTGACCTGCCCATGGTCCCATAGCTAGTAAGTGTCAGGAATAGAATGAAATCACATGTCTCTGGAATACTGAAATATTTTTAAATGTAGACCACAATAATTGCTTAATTAAAAATAATTCTAAAACTTAGAAGAGAATAAAATTTAGAAGACAATAATTGTAACAATATCTAAAATCCATTACTGTGATTATTATTTTTAATTTTGTTGCAGGATGGAGAAGAATTGAGTCAGATAGTAGTGTGGACAAAAGAAGAAGTCTTACTTGGATACTCTAATCAAGAATTTCTGTTATTAGTAACACTTGAAGAACTCCTGGAAATCATAAATATGAGAAATGTTATATTGGAATTATTTTGTATACATTTTGTTACTTATACCTCAGACCCAACTGGAGTTGCTCTGCTGCTAACATATGAAAGAAGCTCTAGTTTAAATATGCTGTTTTTAGTGTTCTACGATGAGGATACACTTGAATGGCATCTACAAGATTTTATATTCATATTCCCTCAAGGGAAAAAATTGACTGCACTCTTCATGTACTCAGCATTGCCAAATTTTGTAATATGGGATGACGAGCAAGTTTACTATAGCTACCAAAATTTTTCATATAATGGATATCTGGAGACAAGTACTGGAAGTCATAACCTAGCAGCTCTAACAAATAGCACCATTCACCAAGTTTTTATGGGTTAAGTATTTTTATTGTGGGGGAAGAGGTGAATTAATGATTCTATTAGAGAAATCTTAAGAACTTTCTTATTAAGAGGTCATCATTTTTACAAGGTAATTACTATCATCTATTTTATGACATCCAAAGTTTCAATGAGATTGACATTTTAAAGTATAGTGGTAAAATGAAATTCATGAAGACTGGTCGCTTTTTAAATCAGATATTAAATCAGTCATCAATCAACACATTCCTTTAGTACCTACTATGAAGTAAAGATTCTGCCTTCCTGTAGCTCCCAGTGTAGTTGAGAAAATAAAACACATAAAAATTCACTTAGCAATAACTTATTTAAAATTTATAAAGTGTTTTCTCTTCCCAAAGTGCTATAGGGGAGATATTGCATTTATTATCCCATTTTACAGAATTGAGACATAGAGGTTCAGGGACATGCCAAGGTCATAAAAATAGTAAATTTCAAAGCAGAATCTCTCCAAATCCCAGGTCCAGTACTTATTAATATCATATCACTTTTTATTGGAACACATGTATTAACATCTAAGTATTAAAATGAGTGGTAGAGATAAGTGTTATACAAGTTCAACGGAGGGAGATCATTATGGTTTGAAAGAGGTCAAGGAAGCTTCATGGAATCAATAAATCTAGAGGTGGTCCTCAAAGGACAGTTCAGATTGTCTAATGTGATTGCATTTAGAGCCATGACTAACTCTGACCTTAAGAAGCAAGTAAAAGACTTCAGCCCAAAAAGGCAATTCTTCTTCATGTTCTTCATTCAGTAATCCTTTCCAGGAAGCCAACATGACCCAACTTGGCAAAACACTCCAAATCTCATACAATACTAAGGATTTTTGACTCTATTTAAAGTTAGCCTCCTAATCCAGCTCCAGACCTAGAGCTGGCTAAGTTCTAAACAATTAGTGCCCAGAGTGGTTCATTGATGATGACAGCTTTTTGTTGTACGTGACACATGGTTTTGCTATAATTTGTCATGGAGGGAGTAGAATCTGGTTCAAACCAGGTCCTTATCAAGGGTATCAGACTAGGAAGCCCAGTTAAGACAACAGAATGTTACTGAGTAGAAATCCAAGAACCACAAACTAGGAGTATTAGGCCCAGAATCAGGAGCTTGGATTCAGTGGCAAGAAATACAGGTTCTAGCTCTCAAACCAACTCACAATCTATCTGGCTCTAGGTTGTCTTGGATTGCCCACTACCCTCTACTCTCAAGCTTTTTCTTTTCCTCTGTGGAGACTTCTAGGATTTCAGAAGTATGCCATTTAGATATAGTGTCTGTCTAGATTTTCTTCTCATGATCCCTAGATGCCAGAATCATTCTGTGGGAATGCTCATTCTTACTGGCTGGACACACAGTCTTGGTCTTTCCTATCTCTGCCCATCACTTTAACCGTTCAATCTTCCTATGTAATCATAAATCAAGATTCATCCCTGCATCTTCCCTACACATACCTCATAGTAAGGGCTATGGTGTTCAAACAATATATTATTACATCTGGAAGTTTCCCCATAATGAATCTGTGGAAGCCAGGGGAAGAGAGGTGTCTTTTTTATCTATAGTGGTATGTGACTGCTTCTTCAACTCTGTCTATAGCTGTCTGCAGGCTTTTCCCCTCCTGGTCTGTTGTTTCCCCTCTGGCCAGATACTATGGCTCCTTTCTTCTCGTTAGTCATTCCCCAGTCCATTTCTTCTACTCAGGTCACTTACCATTCCAAGGTATGGCCTCTTTGGTTTCTCCCCTTGAGACCAGCAAGCTATTGAATTGCTCTTTCTCATTCCTGAGCCTCATTTGGTACACGGACAGTCTCTTCCCTCCAAGACTTGACCCTAGACTTGAGTACAGAATTGCAGAATTAGAGAATTAGAAGGGACTTTGATAGTGATGTAGTCTAATGCACAAACCAAAGGACATCCACTATAACATACCACAAAACATACCTGGTCTTCCAGGCATATGCTTGAAAACCTAGAAGATGAGGGATTCCCCCTACCCATGAAGTAGTCACTTCCACTTTTGGTACAGCTGCCATTGTTAAATTTGCCTCTTTGCCTGTTATTCCAGATTTGGTCTTTTGAGAACAAAAAGAACAAATCTGATCCCTCTTTCACTTTATAATCCTTCAAATACACTCAAAGGCAACTATCATGTGTATGTCCGTCCTCCCTCCCCCCAGGCTAAATATGCATAGTTCCTTAAACCAAACTGTACGTGTTATGGACTCAAGGTCCTTAACTATCCTGTTTGTCTTCCTCTAATAATCTCTGGCTTTTCAATGTCTTTAGTAGCTTAATACTATTATCATGGCTTCCAGAACTAAAGTCTGAACAGGATAGAGTGCAGTGTAATTATCTCCCTATTTTTAGAAGTTCTGCCTCTTTTAATGTAGCCCAGATTTTTGGTTGCCACATCATACTGCTAACTCATATTGACCTTGCCAACCACTGAAATGCCTAGATCCTTTTCAAAGCAACTGACATCTATCTATTCTTCCACTATCTCAGACTTGAAAACTTGATTTTTTTTTTAATCCTCAAAATACAAGGGGATTTCCTTCTGGTAGTGTTATTTGTGTCCGCATGAATCACCAAAAGTGAAAAGCTGTCATCATTCATGTTGCTAAGTTTGATGAAGATTCCCTGTTATGTCTTGGCTGTGTGCCCACAAATCTCTCTGTGGTTGTTGTCGGTTTAGCAAATAGTTGCCCCACATGAGCAAGAAATGACCAACTACTCCTCCTCCCTTCTTCTTCCTCTGTGCCTTCCTTGGATGATCTCTTATCGCATAGCTTCTGTGACTATTATTCTTGGGAGGACAAGTAGTTTCGTTTACCTCAGAATATCCAAGCATGTCTTCTCATCAGAGTCTCAAATCTGTTTTTAAGCTCTAATTGTACAGGTGTTCTTTCCTTTCCCTTCCCTTCCCTTCTAGGTAGCACTCTTCTATTCACCATCATTCAAACAAAGGTCAAGCCTCCCTTCTTCACCTCAGATTCCCAGTTTCCCATTAAAAGTTTCCATCTCTTTGCTTTAGGAATCCTTCATTCTCTCAAGCAACCCAGAGTGCAGAGAGGCATACTTGGGGTCCCTCTGCCTTCTCCCCAGGAAGATAAGTCTACACTTTGAGTATAAGTAACAAGTTGCTACAAAATTTCCTAGATTTTCTGTAATAGTGGAGATTTTCAGCCTTGTTTTTTGAAACTACACATAGATATTTACAACCTCAACCAAAAGAACATGGCCAAAATATTTAGAACTTATCACTATTCAATATAACCTTACAACTGAATTTCATTTCCTTTGACTCAACAATCCCATGTTTTAGTCTTACTATTAATCTCCCATTTATTTTTTCACCAATTTGTTCCATCCACCAATCCATTCTCATCAATTTCTTCACATAATTTTTCTATTCACCTTTTCTCATTTTACATTGCCTTAACTGGCCAACTGTCTTCACTTTATCTTTCTCAGGTGCCCAATCTCTTCAAATTCTACTCTCTGATCCTTAGCATAATGGATAGAGCCCAGGGTTGAGTATCTGAAAGACTAGAGTTCCAATCATTGTCACTTATTGCCAAATCAAGTGATTTCTTTCTTTAAACTCTGTTTCCTCATCTGTAAAATGAGAGAGTTGAATTCAAAGGTCTCTGAGGTCTCTCTCTGCTCTAAGTTCATGATCCTCCCTAATCTAGCTTCCAACCTCATAAATTCAACTGAAACTGTTCTCTACAACATTACTTAAGTAATTTATTAATTGCCAAATCTAATGGCCCTTTCTAACTGGCCTTTTCTTGATGGTCATCTTTCTTGATCTCTATAACCCTGGATGCTGTTAATCACCCTATTCTCCTTGGAACTGTCTCCCTTCTAAGTTTTCATGACAACACTCTCTCTTGATTCTCCTCCTACCTATCTGACCACTTCTCCATCTTGTTTGCTGGTTCTTTATCCAGACCATGGCCTTTAATCATGGGTATCCCACAAGGTTCTGTCCTGGGCCATCTTCTCTTCTCCCACTTTACTACTTCATTCACTTGATGGTCTCATCAGTTCCCATGAGCTCATTATTATCATTTCTATACTCATGATTCTCAAATCTACCTAACCTACCCATATCTCTCAGCTGACTTTCAGTTAAACTCAGCATGTCCATCAGAAACATGGAATGTTGTATTCATTATCAGACATCATTGTGTTATTAGTTTCATTAATTGTTTTACTTTGTTATAAGAAATCTCTCATTGAAAAAGAGAGAGAGAGATGTGTTTAAGAGATGTTGTAAAGGTAGTGTGAAAAGATCAGAATGAATATTGCCTCTGATTTCTGCTGTATTGATTTTAGAATGCAGTTTATTTTATGCTGTATTGATTTTTTTTATAATTGAGTTAGTATCTGCCTGAACTCCCCTTGCTCAGAAATCCTGTTTTCCCTCAGTTACTTTAAAAGTATAAGTAAAATAAAAGGTTATTATGACTCACATCATTAATTCCTAGGACATCTGTTTGTTGTCTTAACCTGGTGCCATTCCCCAAAAGACGTGTGATCTCTCCTTGCCTGTCCTTGTACAATTAGGGGAAATTTGATCTTCTCTAAGGGAACAGCAAACCTGGTAGTACTGATCTCCTAACAACGATTACAAATGGCAAATGAGTCCTACAAAACAATGAACATTTCTTAATTGTCAGAGTGACCATGATTAACTTTACCTAAATGGCAGCCCACTTTTCTTAGAATAGCTAATTGTAATGTTCCAAAACTGCCTGGACCCCTTTCTTTCCTGCATATCAACAAAGAGGGTGATCCACTTTTCATTGGGGTCATTGGTTTTGCTGAGATGGCCAGTGTGACCGACTTTGTTAACAGTTATGCACATCACTGGTAATAAACTAATCTTCCTGTACCTCAGTCTGCCTTGGTTACCTTTAGTCATGACAGTAGAAACAACAAAACTTGGTACAGATTGGATTTTGGGGGTGAATACAAGTGAGAAATTCAAGATGACACCAAAGCTGTGAGCCTGGGTAATTGGGAAAATGGTGGTACTCTTGACAGTAATAGGAAGTAGTTCAACTTTGAACATGTTGAATGTAAGATGTTTGTGAGACATACTATTCTAGCTGTCCAATAAGCAGATAAAAATGCAAAATGAAATGTCAGAAGAGAGGTGAGGACTGGACAAATCAATCTGGGAATTACTGGCATTGTGATTGGTATTTTAATCCAAGGGAGTTAATGAGGTCACTAAGTGGAATGACATCAAGAGAGAAGAAATCACAGGACAGAGCTTTAGCAAGATGGCACAGAAGAAAATCCAACAAAGGAGATTGAGGAGTGGCCTAATGAGTAGAAGGAGTACCAAGGGAGAGTAGTGTCAAGACGATGTATAAAGAAGATCAAATATCAAAAAGAAAAGAGTGATTGATAATGTCCAAGACTACTGAGAGATCAAGAAGAATGAGGATTGAGAAAATGTCATTGAATTTAGCAGTCAAGAGATGACTGATAACTTGAGAGGGCAGTTTCAGTTGAATGATAAGGTCAGAAGCTGGACTTCAGTGAATTAGGAAAAGAGTAAGAGAAAAAGAAGTGGAGGTGTATCTATTCTGGAAGGACTTCTCAAAGCATTTATCAACAAAAGGGAGGAGAAATATAGAATGAAAACTAGTAAGGTTAGATGGATTAAGTGAGACAGCTATGTGACATAGTATTATAAAATTTTGGCATAGTATTATAAAATTCATGTCAGGAAGACATGAGATCAAACTCAGCCTCAGATATTTACTAGCTGTGTGACCCTGGGCAAATCATTTAACCTCTGCCATTCTCAGTTCCTTATCTATTTATAACTGGTCTAATAATAGCATCTACCTCATAAGGTTGTTTTGAGGATCAAATGTTACAATATTTGTAAAGTGCTTAGTATAGTGCCTGGCATATAGAAGGTACTACATAAATTATTCCCTTTTCTTTCCCCTCCCACTTTTTTTTGAGGATGAGGGAGACATGGGAGATATAATTTTATTGCATCACAATCAGTAATGATGTATTTACCCTTTCTGCTTTTCTACATTTTTTTATGATAATGTCCCTCTGTATTGTTACTCTGCTACTGTTCTGGATAGGATGGCTAGATTTGTTGTGGAATGGTCACTTTTAAAAAACAACAACATTGGATTTGGTAAAGTAAAACAGTGCTTTCAATGGTATCTTCCAACAAGGTTTCTCACATGCTTGTGTCAAAGTCATATACAATCCTTCCAAAGGTATAGCAAAGATGACTATTTGACAGCCCTCTGTTTATTAATATGAAGGTGGGCATAAAATAGGGATTCATGTGTTTATTAGGGGTGCTTGCTACTATCATGTTGGATATCCCAGCAAAGAGTCCAAATGAAATGATAAGGTTGCCAAGATGATGCCACTGTATGCAGAAGACATTGTGCTAATAGCTTCTATTAGTAAAGCACTGGATCCGAAATAGAAACATATTGACTCAAAAGACTTTAAGCAGTTGGTTAAACATCCTGTAGAGGTGCTCCAAAAGTACATGTGTGTATATATGAACATATGTACATGTATGTGTATAGAAAGGCATACACTGGATATACATGCACTTTTATATATGCACATATAGACTTTGTGTGCTGGCCAAGTATGCACAAATACATGCATTATGTATTATATGTGTACGCATATGACAAACGAGATATATGTATCTATCACTTTGCAGACTGACAATGCCTTGAGGCCAGAACAAATCAGAAAAATGACCTGAAACAATGATCCATTTTTTAATAGTATTATTATGGTCATAGGGCAGGTAGGTGGTATAGAGGATAGAATGCCAAGTCTGGAGTCAGCAAGATTTAACTTCCTGAGTTCAAATCTGGTCTTAGACACTTAGTAGCTGTGTGACCCTAGGCAAGTCACTTAACCCTGTTTGTCTCAGTTTTCTCCTCTGTAAAATGAACTGGAGAAGGAAATGGTCAACCACTCCAGTCTCTCTGCCTAGAAAATCCCAAATGGGATCATAAAGAGTCAGAAACGACTTGAACAAATTGTGGTTGTGCTATTACCACAAGTCATAGAACACTATAGTGTCTGAAGAATTCAAGTTTTGTCAGCCAGTGGGTAACAGAGAGGCACATGGTAGCCATCTGTAGCCTACAACATATTACCATAAAAATATTACCCAAGAGTGTCACCAAAGAGCTTTATGGCCAGCAAGGAAGCTTTTTTCCTTCTAAGAGAATACACCTCCTACCCACTTGGGTAAGGAAGAACTTTAAACCTATCACATGGCTTCTAAAATTCCATGGTTCTTCTCATCTTTTTCTCTATAACATCTTTTTACCCTCCAATCTGAATCCTGAATCCTTTTGTTCCCCTTTTCGTTTTTCCTTTCAAGCATATTTTCTATTTTTTCAAGGAACACTTCATTCTCCTTGGTAAACTAGAGAGAAAAGCACTCCCCCTGACCTTTCACCATGTCTAAGATAAAAATCAAAGTTCACTTCGTGCACAAATACTAGCAGAAACACAGATGAAATACAGTCCTCTGCGTACATCACTAAAATATTCCCCCTAACACTCCATACTTTCTGAAATAGATATGGTCAATTCTTTGATCCTCTTACTACCTTGTCTCATCACTACAAAAAACTACTTATTTGTTTTCCCTGCCTGTTTATTTTTACAAGGACCTGATGTTCAGCGTTCCCAAGCAAGTTTTTATTGATAATGTATTTTTCCTGTCTTTTTCCTCTGATGCTACTTGCCTTGATGTATTTGACTTCCTACCAATACACCCCTTAATGCAATCAAAAGCTGCCTTCAGTTGCTGTCTTTGAGATTCTAAGTAAAAAGTCATCTTTGACCCACTTTCTTCCCCTTTTGCTGCTAGCAAGATTTCAGACTCCTTATGTCAACTCATACTTTGCCTCTTAGTTATTTCTCACCCCTTTTGAACACTAATGAGCATACTAGTTGAATAAATTCCCAGTCAGAAATAATTTATCATCGTTGGTTTTTTTCTAGATCTTGAGAATAGGAAGAGACATTAGCACCCATATAATCCAACCCATATATGAAAGAAATTTCTATTATACCTGACAAGTGACGTTCCATCCTCTGCTTAAAGATCACTAATAAAAGGGAACGCATAACCTCTCTAAACAGCTCCTTTCTGCTTTTGGATAGCTCTAATTGTTACAAACTATTTTCCTGACATCAATCCTAAATATTCCTTTTGGCAGCTTAATAATAATAACAACAATAATAACAGCATTTATATAGAATTTTAAAATTTGCGAAACGTTTTACTTACATTACCTCATTTGATCCTGGGAAATGGGTAATATCATTGTCTCCATCTTACTAATGAAAAATCGATGTGTATAGAGGTGAATTAAGCACCTTATCCATGATCACACAGCCATTGATGCCTTAGACAGGATTTGAACTTCCTGATCTAGCACTCTTGCTACCATGCCACCTAGGTTCCATTCATCTTTTTCCTGCCCTTTGGGGCAAAACACAAGTCTGATTCTCCTTTCAAATGACAACTCCTCAACTACTTAAATCACAACTCTCATGTCTTCACTGAGTCTTGTCCTCTCTCTAGGCCAAACATTCCCACTTCCTCATGATCCTCAACTGTGATACATATAATGGAACACAATACTCCTACAACGAGTTCTTCCATGTCGGTGAGAGTAAGAACAGGAAAAGAATGTTCTTTGATTAATTCCTCTACCTTGTGACTGATAAAGTGATCATCATAGCAAGTCAAGAAATGAGTAGCTTCTCTGCTTCTGTCTGTGAGCCCTAGAAGATGTCCAGCTAATTGAAAAGCCTCATTGTGACCTATCTCATGGCTCTGTGCTAGGCTTATGATCCATTTGCCAAGCTACTTATCTAGTATTTTCTGTCCAAGTGTTCTACTGTATACTCTAGTAACAAAATTACCTGTTTTTCCCACCTTTGACCTTCATCCAAAGACTCTCTTATCATGTTTCCCCTTCCTGGGTTCCTTATATGGGTATACCTTCCTAATATATAATACTACCCCACTAACCCTCCTTCATTACCCAATTTCTTTTGAATAAGTTATACATACACAGAGCCATATATTAGTCATTGATTTAATCTCACCAAGTCTCATTGATATCCATGAGGTCAAATTTTCCTTTTTGTATTAGGACCTCTAGTCCTGCTTCATCACTTAAACTTTAGTCATTTTGGTAGCAACATTTGAAGTCAGGCTTTGTTTGTGTTTTCCTCATCTGGACATATGGGTATTTCAGCTATTTTTCTTCTCCCTTCATTGAAGCTACTTTCTATGTCCTCTAACTGGATAGATATATATTGACAGTTTTCTCACTCCCCCCATCCCTTTTAGTTTTCCCCATACCTACAGTCTCCACCTCTTTCTTACTCTGGTTTTATCAAAATTATCCTAATAAGTAGAAGAAAATGGGAAAAAATAACAACTATTTCTACTGACATCTTTACAACAAGCATGAACATGGTCAAGGATTAAATGGCAATACTCAGGAAGGGAAAGAGAGATAGCCTCCATTCTCTTGTAAGATAAAGACAACACATTAATAGTGTCTACTGGATGTGAAGAGGAAATTGCTAATTTATCCAGCTTCTCACATTTGACTCCTGTTACTGCTACAGAAAATCTCCTTGATGAATGGGAGACTTCCCTTGGCTTTGTGTCATCACAACTGTACAAGCTTGTTTGAGGTTCCTCAGCATATCAGCTTAACACTCAGTAGATTAAATGAAGACCTTACAGATAAGTTGCTGATTTTTTTTCCAAAAGATATCTTGCACGTATTTAATTTTTGTGTCCTTGAGACATCTTGTCTTATAACATTTTGGAGAGGGAATTTAACATAATTCTGCTAAGTAATCAGAACTGAATTGGGAATTATAGGCAAATTGACAAAGTGGAAATTTTAGAGGATAAATATACTTAAAGAGGAATATCCTAAGAATGCATAGACAGCAGGAGAAAAAGACAACGAATGAGGACACTGAAGAAAAGAATGGGGGTGATTTTAAGAGCAGAAAAAAAGTGAAAACGAGAAGATGAACACAAAGAGGACAGTGAATTAAAGAAGAGAAAAATTTTCCTCTTCCTATATTCCTTCTCAGAGTCTTCCCAAACCGGAATCAAACAAAAATCAATTCTGCCATTGAATATTTCAAAGAACCTTCAAACTATATGCATGGGAGACAACTTTGCAGAGGAGAACCCCCTCCGCAGTATTTTACTTTACCAAATCAGATGCTTTCTTACAGTCAACATACTATAAGCATAGTGGATCTTCTATGCTCTGTAACTATCAGTCACTTATAAAGATGATATGGTCTGCTACAGAGAATCATTTCCCACAATCTGAATGTTCCCTTTACATATTTTCACTTAAGATATCTTTGATGTACATGTAAATCATTCTTATGAAGATTTAATAAAGATTAAAGAGTAGATAGGTAGGTCGATAATTATTGATATTTGCTTTTCAGAGGATTAGTGTTATTAATGACTTTTGTCTATTTTAGTACCCTTCCCCTATTAAAGGAAATAATGGAGAAAGGAGGAATAATCAGTTATTTCTGTTAATGTCTTAATAATGAGTCTGAACATGTTGAGGATCTAAAGGGAATATTCAAAATGGGAAATAGAAAAAGGCTTTTTTCTCCTCTAATTCAAAGAATTGCTTTTGTAAAATATACATTCACAAGTAAATCTAGAGAAATTTTAACTTATTTTCTCTCTTTTTTCAGATTATTATGGGAATGGAGTGATCAAGATGTACAACAATAAAATGCTTTATTTCAAAATTGAAATCACACGGGTAACACAACTACATCAATGGGCTAAGAAAAGTGACAATACTTTACTTTTAATTAACCCTACTGGGGAACTGTTTCTTGCAAATATTAAACATGGCAAAGCAGAATTTTCAGAATATCCATTAATGCTGGAGTTATATAGTTCAACTTATGAAGAACACACTTCTTGTCCATATATGCTATTTGAGAGCAGTATGATTTTAAGGAATATTTATTTGGACAAGAGAAAACAGCTGACGTTTTGGGTTCAAGTAATCTATCGTGAGAATAATGGTGTATATCCTATTGTGGAAATCTATGGACCAAACATATTAAAGGAGAAGAGATATGGTGACTATGAAATAGCCTCAGGAATCTGCACTAAAAATATGGTAAGTTAGATTCAAATGTTTCAAATGTCTATCCTTTTACTTCTTCAAATAGAAAATTGTGATTTAATGTTTTTTTTTCCAGAATCATATATATGACTAGTTTGAGAAAGATGTCATTTTTCCACTTATTCATTCAACAAATTCATAAATAATATTATAGTAAAAATCACACACACCTATGATACTCATCCACTACCTTCACTACTACTCACATGCTCTTGAACTAAGCTGGAGAAAAGTCATCAAATCATGCTAGGTTCACTTTAAGTTTATGCTACATAATCTCACCCATGCCTTCTCTGTGGCAAGGCAATCAATTCACTATCCCACTCACCACAGCAGCTCTTTCAGACATTTTCATCCTTCCTCAAATCCCCCATAGCTTCTTCTCTCCTCTTCCCACACTCTGTACAGTGATAAAAATTATTTGAGGATTCATTAAATAGGTAGTGCTGACAATTACCAAATCAACTTATAGAGATAGATTTTGTTTATACTGTAAATACATTTTTTATGCTGTAGATTTTACAATGTAGGTTTTATTAACATTCAATGTGCAGGTTTATATATATGTCAGAAAGCCCAAAGCATCAGCTTCAAGAAACTTATATAGAGTATGAACATGTAAGCAGCACAGAAAAATGAAATTTTACAGAAAGTAGGAGAGGAAAAATATGGATATACGTGTGGGGAAACAAAAACAAAGGGGGAAAATATCAACATCTGTCCTGTAGTTAAAGCACAAACTTTAGTTTATTTTCTAGGCTTGAGTCTACAGGTGTTGTGACCTTTGAACTTTCAGGAACAATGTCTAGAAGTTCAAAATACACACTGGAGTAATGTCCTCTTCTTATATCAGTGGTGGAAAGAAGCCTGAGCCAGAAATTATCCTGACAGTGTGCAAAGACATAGAGATGGGAGAGGAACAAGAAGTCTAATTTGCCTGAACCATAGAGTGCATGAAGTGATGTCATGTATAACAATCCTGGAAGTATAGATTGTCATGGGTTGTGAAGTACTTAAGTGCCCTTTGGAAGAGTTTGTATTTGTTCTTAGAAATATGGAATACTATGTCTATGGAAAGTCAGTGAAAGATAGGAGTACTTGTAACTTATAGTATAAAATAGAATAGAAGTACATAGGAGAGGTTTGAGTAAAGGTTTGATACGATAGTTTTTAATCACAGAATCTCAGAGTTATAAGGAACCTCAGAAGTCAATCTAATTCAATTCATGCTTGAACAATAACTTCCTCTACCATATTCCTGACAAGTGTAAGACTCTGTGGTTGTGCCTGTTTAAACATGCCTATTTAACCATGATCTGGGAATATTGATTAGTATCATCAGTCCACCAATGACCAAAGTGATCAGGCAAGAGCCTCCTCTCTTTTCTGTCCTTAATAATCTTGTAATTAACAGCTGACATTTGGGGGTGGAGTAGTACAAAGAAACACAGCAAGCTGTCTCCATACACATACACTCCTCCCAAACTCCTCAAAAACAAATCTACAAAATGTGCCAGACTGCATCCTGATTAGCAAATTCAAATAAATTAGGAGTCATTTTTCCAGCCCAGGTCAGAACAGGGAGATAGAGAGATGTGTGGGCACTGGGGATCAGATGTGGCCAGTGTGGGATGTGTTGGCAGTACCTGTAAAAAATGACTCTCAACAAATTCTAGAGCAGCAGAAGCCACATAACAACAAGAGATTTCCAGCCAAAAGTAATGTAGAAGGCTGACAGGAATGGTCTATCCCACGGGATGTTGAGTGGAGCAGAGCCCAGCCCTGGCCACATGGCCCTGGGAAGCTTCTGGGGCAGAATCCCCAGCAGGGAGGGTCTCAGATCCCTCAAACCACAAACCAAAGAAAGCTTCAAAGGTCAGTGAGAGGGCTTTCCCAACTAGGCAAGAGGGGAGCAGAGCTCCCCCCCCCCAGCCTTGGCCCCAGGAGGCGGGGACAGCTGCAGCATCCATCTGTGAAGCACTGGCTTAAAGCCCCTGGGGGAATTGAGTAGCTCATCTAAATCTCAGCCCTGACCATGGTCCTGGAGTGAGGAGGAGCACTAGGACCCTCTTCTTGACAAAGCATTCAGAAGTCAAGTAACTGTCTGGGAAAATGTCAAAAGAAGGGAAAAAAATAAGACCATAGAAGGTTACTTTCTTGGCGAACAGGTATTTCCTTCCATCCTTTTAGTTGAGGAAGAACAATGCATACTGTCAGAAGAAGTCAAGACTTCTGCATCCAGTACCTGCAAAATGAATATGCAATGAGCTCAGGCTGTGGAAGAGTTTGAAAAGCCAGTTTGGGTAGCTAAAGGAGACTCAAAAAAATGTTGAAGAAAATAACACCTTTAAAAATAGGCTAACTCTATTGGAAAAAGAGGAAAAGAAGGCTTTAAAAAGCAGAATTAGCCAAATGGAAAAGGAGGTTCTAAAGTTCACTGAAGAAAACAGTTCTTTAAAAATGACAGTGGAGCTGAGGGAAGCTAATGACTTTACAATAAACCAAGAATGGTCTGTTCAGATACTTTGACCATTGATTTCTTAGTTAATGGAGCTTTTTCTGTCACATTTGAGTCAAGTCTCTATATTCCTTGGATACCAGACCCTTATCAGAGAAATTAACAGTAAAAATTCATGCTGTTTAACTACCTGTCTTCTAATTTTAACAGCATTTATTTTGTTTGTACAAAAAGTGTTATCCACTTTATCTCTTCATTTGTGATTTTGCAAGGCATCTCCTTCCCTGCTCCTCTTCTTTGTTTATGAAGTGACTTTTTATAAATATCTATTTGGAGCTTACTGTGGTATATAGTGTGAAATTTTAAAGCTAATTATTGACAGAATGCTTTCCAGTTATTCCCAAAGTTTTTGCTGAATAGTGAGTTCTGTTTCTATTAGTTGATGTCTTTAGTTTTATCTAGCACTATGCTATTATGTTTTTTTGGTTCTATGGGTAGCTAATCTAAACCATTCATCAACTTTTCTATTTTTTAACCAATAGTAATTAATTTTGCTGATTATGGGGTTTTTTTAGATAAAGATTGATATGACAATTTTTTATTATTTCTCTTGAGATTCTCTATATGAATTTCATTTTTTTTTTTTGCTCTTTGAAGTAACCCTTTAACATCCTGGTACCAGAAAAGTAAATTAATTTGGGTAGCATTATCATTTTTATTATAATATTGGTAAGGTAAAACAATGAGTAATCAAGATTTGTCTGGTTAGCTATGTCTGCCTTTATTTTTATAAAGAGTATTTTGTAGCTCCTGTGTATGTGTCTTAGCAGGTGAAATCTCAAATATTTTACATATTGTGTAGATATTTGGAATGGAATTTCTCTTTCTATCACTTCCTACTGGGTTTTGTATGTTTTGATGTAGAAAAGTTAATGATTTGTGTGGTTTTCTTTTATATGCCTACACTTTTCTTAAATTATTATTTCAATTAATTTTTAGTTAAATCTTTGGGGTTCTGTAAATAGACCATCATGTTATGAGCAAAAATAATAATTTTATGTCCTCTTCTCCTGTGCTTATTCCTTCAATACTTTTTCTTATTTTACCCAGTAGTTAATTAGTGTTTGTAGAACCATATAAAATTATAGTGGTGATAATGGACATCACTGGTTTGCTCCCTGATCTTACTGGACATCCTCTAGCATTTTTATATCATATATAATATTGGCTTTTGGTTTTATATAGATTGCATTTGCTATGTTAAGGTCTGCTTATTCCTATTTTTTTAAATGTATTTAACAAAAATGGATGTTGTCATTTGTAAAAAGATCTGAGTTCATATTCTGTTTCAGGCACTTAATGGCTATGTGGTTTTGGGTAAGTCAGTAAACCCCTTTCAACTTCAATTTCCTCATCTGTCAAATGGAAATACGATTACAAACCTCACAGGGATTGCTGTGATGATCAAATGTGATAATCCATGTACAGTGCTACACAAACCTTAAAGCTATATGTGTTAGCTATTCTCATAATTATTATTATCATTATGGATATTAGGCTATACACAGTTTTTGTCTTCTGCTTTGTCTCTCCTTGATTTAGGTATTGAGACCATATTTGCATGAAAGACAGAATTTAATAGGATATCTTTTTCCTATTTTTGCAAACTATTTATATAATATTCAAATTGGGAAAAAATCTATAACACATTTATTTGTGATCTGGAATAATAATAACAACAATTTTAAAACATTCACACTATAGCAAGTTTAAGTTTTTCAAATTGTTTTATGTATGTTATCTCACATGATCCTCCCAATGGGGGGGGGGGGACGGGTACACATTATTATTATCCTCTTTTTACAGATGAGAAATTTAAGCTCAGAGAGAAAAAGCTATTTACCCAGAGTCATACAGCTAGTGAGTGTCTGAGGGCAGGATTAGAAATCAGGTCTTTTTGTCTCCAAGTCCAACACTTTATCCATTATACTACCTACCTGCCTTTGCTGCAATTTTGCAGAAAAGAAAGACTCAGGGCTAAAATTTAGACCTGAGATTTCTCTGAACCTCAAAGAATAAGACTCACAAGGACTGTTTGATACATTAAAGAGAATAAAGATTGTCAATAAAATTTACAGGTTGTAGAGAAAATTCAAATTCAGAATATCATCAACTAAAAGGAAAAACAAAGAAGTGACTATTTTTTTAATTTTCTTGAATAATTTGTCGAGTGTTTATCAGCAAGACCAAGTATATGCATAGAACAAAGAAGCACTTGAAACTTAACATTGAGAAATCCCTAAAACATCCATCAAAGCAAGACTCGCTGCTCAACTAAAAATCATAGGTTTTCCCATTTTTATCAGAATTCATTGCCTTTTAGATGTTTGACAAAAGTTACTTATACATGTATCTGATCTTTTGTTTTTAGATCTCATATGGCTTGTTTAATGTCTTTTTCTGAGATTAGGCTATTTAAATTCTCTCTATTAATCTGAATACTTTGTTTTTATACACATGCATCTGTTTATTTTGTTATTAGTTTTGTTAGCATATAATTGGTCCAATTTATCACTTTCTAGCATGTTATTTTATTTCTTCATTTGTGGTGTTATTCTTTCTCATTTTTATATTGGTTATTGACTTTTCTGTTTTTGAAAAATCAGAATTAATCTATTTTAGTAGCTTTTTGCAAAAACTGGCACCTAGTTTTATTTTTCAGTTCAGTGACTTTTTTGCTTTCAATTTCATTGGTCTCTTCTTTGATCTTCTAGAACTTCTATTCTTGTTTTGAGGGTTTTTTTTTAGTTTGATACTTTTCTTGTAATTTTTTTAGTTGCATGTCCAATTCATTGATAAGTCATTTCTCTTTTGTTGATGAAAATATTTAGAATTAAATTGTCCCCTTAGGACTTTTCTGGCTACAGTCTTTTCTTTGATGAAATTATCTATCATTTTTCTGATTTACTCTTTTAATCACCTTAGAATTAATTTATTTTTTCTCCATTTAAATTTTAATCCTTTCTGCAAAGGTCTTTTATTGATTATAAATGTATTGTATTATGGTCAGTAATGGATATGTATGATATTTATGCCTTTCTGCATTTGTTTGTAAGGGGTTTTTATGCCTAACCTAGAACTTGGTTAATCTTTGTAAAGATGCCATACACAGTATATATATATATATGTGTGTGTGTGTGTGTGTGTGTGTGTGTGTGTGTGTGTGTGTGTGTGTGTGCATGTACATGTGTGTGCATGTGCATACTCTTTTCTATTCCCATTCAGTTGTCCCCATAGAGTTATCATATCTAGTTTTTTTAATCCTATTCAGGACTCAAACTTATTTCTTGTTTCTCTTTTTATCACATTATCAAGGTTTAAAAGACTATATGGAGGCCCCAATTATTACAGTTTGAGCAACTACTTCTCCCACTAATTCAATTAATTTTTCTTTTAAGTATTTAGATTCTATTCCATTTGGTGAATATATACATACACACATGTACATATATTCATACCTGCTGGGGATGGAAGCTCAATTCCAGGTGGACAGTCTCGGGCGGGTAAAGGTGGGAACTTCTAAATCTTAGAGTTCTCACGAGACCCCCCAGGAAACGACTGGGAATCGAGGTGAACCGAGCTATCTCGTGTATTTCCGCCTCTTCCCGTGAGAAACGTGATGGGAGAGAGCTCTCCCCGCCCTCGAGATTGTCCCGGATCTGGGCACACTATTGTTATCTAACAGCACGGTATTCAGATGCAAACTATGCTGCTGGAGAGTTTAAGTAGGATCAGGAAAGCCTGAAAGTTCTCTTGGCGGGAGGGGCGTGGAGCGGACAGGACACAAGGCTCCACTTTTCCTCTCTCCTCTCTCCCCTGCCCCTCTCTCCCCGCTTACACTTCTACTTCCAATCTCTTATTGTAAGATCTTTGCCTCCTTGGGAGATTCTTCACTCCCTCCTAAGGAAGAATTCCCCTGCACTTGTAACTAGACCCTGAAATAAAGCTCAACCCTTGTTCGACTCTGGAACATCCTTTCTCTCATACGAGCATCCGGTTTGGCCAACCGAAGACCTTGGGAGGTGAGGTAAGAAGACTCGGGTAGCCCTCAGGCCTCTAGGCCTGGCACATACCTATACACACATGCACACACAGATATATGGTAGTGATATTATTTTGCTGTCTAAGCATAATGTAATTTCTGTATCTCTTTTAACCCTATTTCTTTTTATTGTTTCCTTGTCTGAAATCATGTTTGCCACTCTCTTCCTTGTTGAGTTCACCTGAAACATAATAAATTTTTCTCCATCCCCTAATTTTAGGTCTGTGCAAATCATAAGATTTTGAGTATGTTTCTTGTAAACAACATATTGTTAGCTTCCACTTTTCATTTCAGTCTGCTATCCCTTTCAGGTTTATAGCTGAACTGATGTCATTCAGATGCACAGTTCTGATTATGTATTCTGCATTTTTCTCCATCATAACCTCGTTTACTTTTTTTCTTTCTACCTATTGCCACACTCTTTACATAGAAGAAAAAAGTGAAGAAAGACAAGAAATGTGATCAACACTGGTGATCTATAAGTGATGTTCCAAACTATTGCCCTTCCTCTCTTCCCCTCACCCATACTGATCATCAGTTCTTACCCTTTCTTTCCTTTATGATCTCTCTTCCAAACCTAAAGTTTGTTTTACTTTGTGACTATTATTTTTTCCAATCTACTTTCCCCCCTATTTAAGCCTTACTCTTCTCTCTCTTCTCTCTCCTGTTTTTCTGTTAGATTTAATATATTTCTACACCAAACTTTATATGTATTCGATCTTTTTTTGGTCCTATTTCTTCTACTCCTTCCTTCATATTTTTTATTCACTTATTCTTACACATTCTAATTATGAGTTCTTCCCTAGTGTATTTTTTTACCCCTTCAACTTCTTTCATTTTTTAAAACCATTACAAAAGAATAATAACACACACACACACACACACACACACACACACAACCTCTGCCTTATTTCACTTCCTCCATGGCATTTAAAGACATTAAGGTTATGAAAGAAGCTGATTCTTTCCCCTCTATTGAAATGTAACCCTTGTTTCAAAGAGCTCATTTCATGGAACTCTCCTCATTGGTGAAGATCAATGTTCCATGTCAGCATGAGGGCCAAGTTGGTGAGACTTAGAGAGGAGGGATTCTGGTCTTCTGCTTTCTAGCTTCAAGAGAAGTGCATCATTCCAAACTGTTCAGATTCCTGTGTGGTGGGTAGAAGATGAGATGACTAAGGAAATAAAGGTTCAGTTTTTTCAAGTGTATCAATTTATTAAGCAATGTATGCCAATTGCCTAACAAGTTGAGACCAGGCCCCTTCTTCAGCTTAGGTCTGGACCCTGAATATAGGGAGACAAACTTTTACATAATATTCTGGGAAGAAGCCAACATGTAGAGGAGCAAGCTCTTCCATCCTGTCCCTATTTCCAACTTACTACTCTAGAGAGTCTAGGGAATTTCTCCTAGGGTAAGATCTGATACTCTCTTCTGATTGAGTTGAATTTTCCCACTTCCAAAATATCATTTGGGGCCCTCATTCATTATTAAAGGACAACAATCAGGACTGCAGCTTGACATCAAAAAGTATTTC
Source organism: Notamacropus eugenii (assembly GCF_028372415.1). Taxonomy (NCBI): domain Eukaryota; kingdom Metazoa; phylum Chordata; class Mammalia; order Diprotodontia; family Macropodidae; genus Notamacropus; species Notamacropus eugenii. The sequence continues at coordinate 405,721,206 of NC_092873.1, forward strand.
CCCTAGGCTAACAATAGCTAGAGAGGCAGATAGATAATGGTTCTAGCCTGGCTCCCCTCTGAGGAGAACAGAGTGGACATTCTGTGACCTGAATCTCCTGCTTTCCTTCTTGACAGGCATAAAAAGCCTGCCTTAGAGAAGGGTGGGAAGAGGAGATTCCAGTGATATCTATTCTTGCCACCCCACAAGCCACATCTTGAAAGACCTATGTGGGCACACATAACCTATGTGGGCAAAATAAGACTGTCCACCACATATCTCTATAGAAATGTATTTAGATATATGTTAAAAAAATTTATTTTGATTATTACAAATACCCAAATGTATTTATCTTTCTAGATCTATCTTGATTCCTGTGTTTGCACTCCAGCGTTTCTACTCAACTCTGATCTTTTCATCATGAATGCTTAAAAATCTTTTATTCTATTGGAGGGGTGGGGAAGGGAGAATAATATTCCTATTCTAAGATATCCTTTCCTTTATAATGTTAGCTGAAAAGTCTTTTGTGATTTTAACTGTAGTTCCTTAGAACTTTGAACTCTTTTTTTCTGGCTGATTGCAGTATTTTTTCAATGACCTGAAAGCTCTGGATTTTGGTTATGAAGTTCCTAGAAGTTTTTATCTGAGTGTTTCTTTTAGAAATTAATTGTGGATTCCTTCTATTTTTCCTTTGTGCTCTAGTTCTAAAAGATCTGAGTTGTTTTCATTTATTATTTCTGGAAACATGTTATCTAATCTTGCTTTTTGAATCCCTAGGACTCCCATAATTAGCCATATGGATACTCAAGTTAGTAAGAATAATTAGTTGAAAAAACAAGATATACTGGAGAGGCAATTCCTGTGGAGTAGAAGCTAGCCATTCCCAGCAAGTGTGAATTCAACTGCCATATAACTTGCCTATAGAGCAAGCAAAAACATACTAGTTGGGGTAGCAAGTCTCCTCTTCAGGGAAAAACAGGAGGAGGCATGTGCTGGGCAAGGCCAGCCCCCACCTCCTCTCAAACCCCGGCGGAGATATCCTGAGCCTTGAGAATACCAATGCCCTCCAGGTCACTGGTGCTGCTTCCAGTTCAGGCTCTGTAGCCATCACTGAAGGGAGAAATCACTGTGGAAACAAGTTCCTGCCACCACCATCACTAATTGCTGACCAGCTGCCATCAATTGGCAACTAAGCCCAAAAGCTCTGAGCATAGCAGCACTCACAGTCCACCAACCTTGCTTCTAGCCCTTCACCACCATAATCCTGAGAAGAAATCCATGGAGATGTGCCCTGGCAAATGCTTCTGCAAATGCTGCAGCTATGCTATATAAGACCCAAAAAAGAAACTTTTCACCACTAACCTCACCACTAGTAGTGTCAAATTGTTCAGTTTTAGAAACTGATATGATTTGTCAGTGAAAAATACATTTCAGAGGTTGCATTGCCATCTGCTTTGCTTCTGTACCCTAAGGACCATGGGACCATTCCATAGGACTCGCAACTAAAACCTTTCATATATGTTTCTACTGAGGCTTTTTTGTATCCTCAATGCTTAGTACAATGCCTGGTATATAGTAAGTACTTAATAAATGCTTCTTGATCTAATTTGTCTCCCCTATCATAATGTAAGCTCCATGAATATAGAGACTGTCTTACTTTTCTATTTGTATCTCTAGCACTTTGAACATAGTAAACACTAAATAAAAACTTTTTTCATTCATTCATACTGGATTTCATTCCTCTCTCATTGTATACATTTTCTAGTGAATAGGAGTATAAGCCATAAGAGAATAATGAAATAAAACCTCATAGACCACACTTTATGATAACAGTTCTTAAAATCTTTGGCCTCCAAACCCCTTTACTCTCTTAAAGATTATTGAGCATCCTCCTCCAATAGTTTTTGTTAATATGAGTTATATCTATTGATACTTAACATATTGGGAATTAAAACATCTTATGCTGATGGTGGTGGTGGTGAGGGAGAAAAAATAATTCTGACCTTATGGACTCACTGAATTATTGCTCTAAGGATGGTTGCAGAAAAACCTAGGAAGATTTATACAAATTCACGCAAAGGGAAGTGAGCAGAACCAGGAAAACATTGTACACTTACAACAGATCAACTGTGAAAGGCTTAGCTGCTTTGATCAACACGATGATCCAAGACAATTCCAAAAAGACCCATGGTGAAAACTGCTATCTGTCTCCAGAGAAATGAACTCTGAATACAGAGTGAAGCATACTTTTTTAACTTTCATTATTTATATTGTTTTGTTTTGTATTTCAACACAATATGATTTTTGCAACATGGTTAATATGCAGATATGTTTTGGATGACTTCACATGTATAATCGAGATCAAATTCCTTGCCTTCCCAAGGACAGGAGAGGAACAGGAGGAAAGGATAAAATTTGGAACTGAAAAATGATTTTTAAAAAAATTTACATGCAATTAGGAAATAATTTTTTAAAAGAATTATTGCTCTAGAATCTAGTCCAACAAGCAAGTACCACCACCTCCCAAAAAGGGTAAAGCTAAGAATGAGAGCGATAAGCTAATAACTATCTTTTAGATAGACCTTTAAGGTTTGCAAATTTATAAATATTGTCTCACTTCACTACAACCCCGAGAAGTAGGTGCTATTTTTATCACCATTTTGCAGATGAGGAAACTGAGGCAGCTAAAAGTTGAGTGACTAGAGTCAGACAACCTATATATATGTCTAAGGGTAGATTTGAACTCAAGTCCTCAAGTCTTCCTGAATCCAGGTCCAACATTTTGCCACCTAGTTGCCTATACAATAAGCTTTCTGAAAATGAAAGAGGATATTGTATACAGCAGCAACAATATTGTTTTAAGAATGACTTTGAGTGAATAAGTTATTTTGACTATTATAATACCCAAATTAACTATAAAAGACATTTGATGAAAGATACTATCTGCATCCAGAGAAAGAACTGATAAATAGAAATACAGAAACAATAATTTTACATATATGTATATATATATGTATACATCATACATACAGACACACATGTATGTGTGTGTTTGTATATATGTGTGTGTGTGTGTGTATGTCTAATGGTAGCCATCTCTAGGGCAGGGTGGGGGAGGATAGAAAAGAAAAGAAGAAAAAAAGGAGTTCACATTATAATTTTGTTGTAATATTTGAAAGGAAGACCAAGATGTGCTTACTAGATATGCAGTTTCATTTATAATCATCTTTTTTTATTTTACTATGTTATGGAAATGCTTGTTTTATTCCATAAACATGTATTAAGGGGGAGGAGCCAAGATGGCGGAGTAGAAAGATACACATATGCTAGCTCCAAACCCACAGCCCATAAAATATCTGTGAAGAAGAACTCCCAACAAATTCTGGAGCCGCGGAAGCCACAGAACAATGGAGTGGAGGAGATTCCTGTTCCAGAGAGACCTGAAAAACTGACCCAAAAGGTCCATTGCACACTGACCCAGAGCAGAGCCCAGCCCAGCCTTGGCCCTGCAGCACCAAGAAGAGCAGATCCGAGCAGGCTTCAGGGACAGAATCTCCAGCTGCCATGCAGGTCCCTCTACTCACAGGTGACAAGGGTCAGTGAGAGAGTCTTTTTGGGTGACCAAGAGGGGAGTAGGGTGTCCCCATGGCTCGGCCCCCTCGGGAGGCAGGAGCAGAGGCCAAACAGGGGGTCCCAAGGCAGGCAGGAGCTCAGATCCATTGTTGAAGGTCTCTGCATAAACGCCCTGAGGGAACTGAGCCCCATGGGGTGGCCCTGCCCCCACCTGAGCACCTGAACTTAATCTCACACTGAATAGCAGCCCCGCCCCTGCTGAAAGCCCTGAGGCTGGGGAGCTGCATTTGAATCTCAGACCCCAAGTGCTGACTGGGTGGATCTGGAGGCAAAGTGGGTGTGAAGAGGAAGCTTAGAAGTCAAGTCACTGGCTGGGAAAATGCCCAGAAAAGGGAAAAAAAATAAGACCATAGAAGGTTACTTTCTTGGTGAACAGATATCTCCTCCCTTCCTTTCAGATGAGGAAGAACAATGCTTACCATCATGGAAAGACATAGAAATCAAGGCTTCTGTATCCCAAACATCCAAAATAAATATTCCATGGGCTCAGGCCATGGAAGAGCTCAAAAAGGATTTTGAAAATCAAGTTAGAGAGGTGGAGGACAAACTGGGAAGAGAAATGAGAGAGATGAAAGAAAAACACGAAAAGCAGGTCAACACCTTGCTAAAGGAGACCCCAAAAAATGCTGAAGAAAATAACACCTTGAAAAATAGGCTAACTCAATTGGCAAAAGAGGTTCAAAAAGCCAATGAGGAGAAGAATGCTTTCAAAAGCAGAATTAGCCAAATGGAAAAGGAGCTTCAAAAGCTCACTGAAGAAAATAGTTCTTTCAAAATTAGAATGGAACAGGCTAATGTCTTTATGAGAAACCAAGAAATCACAAAACAAAACCAAAAGAATGAAAAAATACAAGATAATGTGAAATATCTCATTGGAAAAACAACTGACCTGGAAAATAGATCCAGGAGAGACAATTTAAAAATTATGGGACTACCTGAAAGCCATTATCAAAAGAAGAGCCTAGACATCATCTTTCATGAAATTATCAAGGAAAACTGCCCTGATCTTCTAGAACCAGAGGGCAAAATAAATATTCAAGGAATCCACAGAACAATGCCTGAAAGAGATCCAAAAAGAGAAACTCCTAGGAACATTGTGGCCAAATTCCAGAGTTCCCTGGTCAAGGAGAAAATATTGCAAGCAGCTAGAAAGAACCAATTCAAGTATTGTGGGAATACAGTCAGGAGAACACAAGATCTAGCAGCTTTTACATTAAGGGATCAAAGGACATGGAATAGGATATTCCAGAAGTCAAAGGAACTAGGACTAAAACCAAGAATCACCTACCCAGCAAAACTGAGTATAATACTTCAGGGGAAAAAAATGGTCTTTCAATGAAATAGAGGATTTTCAAGCATTCTTGATGAAAAGACCAGAGCTGAAAAGAAAATTTGACTTTCAAACACAAGAATGAAGAGAACCATGAAAAGGTGAACAGCAAATAGAAGTCATAAGGGACTTACTAAAGTTGAACTGTTTACATTCCTACATGGAAAGACAATATTTGTAACTCTTGAAACTTTTCAGTATCTGGGTAGTGGCTGAGATTACACACACACACACACACAGAGAGAGACAGAGAGCACAGAGTGAATTGAATAGGATTGGATCATATCTTTAAAAAATGAAATTAAGCAGTGAGAGAGAAATATATTGGGAGGAGAAAGGGAGAAGTGGAATGGGGCAAATTATCTCTCATAAAAGAGGCAAGCAAAAGACTTTTTAGTGGAGGGAAAAAGAGGGGAGGTGAGAGAAAAACATGAAGTTTACTCTCATCACATTCCACTAAAGGAAGGAATAAAATGCACACTCATTTTGGTATGAAAACCTATCTTACAGTACAGGAAAGTGGGGGAGAAGGGGTTAAGCAGGGCGGGGGGGATGATGGAAGGGAGGGCAATGGGAGGAGGGAGCAATTTGAAGTCAACACTTGGGGAGGAACAGGATCAAAAGAGAGAATAAAAGCAATGGGGGGCAGGATAGGATGGAGGGAAATATAGTTAGTCTTACAGAGCACGACTATTATGGAAGTCATTTGCAAAACTGCACAGATATGGCCTATATTGAATTGCTTGCCTTCCAAAGGGAATGGGTGGGGAGGGAGGGATGAAGAGAAGTTGGAACTCAAAGTTTTAGGAACAACTGTTGAGTATTGTTCTTGCATACAACTAGGAAATAAGAAATACAGATAATGGGGTACAGAAAGTTACCTGGCCCTACAGGACAAAAGAGAAGATGGGGGCAAGGGAAGGGAGGGATGATAGAAGAGAGAGCAGATTGGTGATAGGGGCAATTAGAATGCTCGGTGTTCTAGGGTGGGGGGAGGGGACAAATGGGGAGAAAATTTGGAACCCAAAATTTTGTGAAAATGAATGTTAAAAGTTAAATAAATTAATTTAAAAAATAAAAAATAAAATAAAATAACCTATACCTCTAGAAGAAAAAAAAACATGTATTAATATAAAAAGGGGGGAAATATTTTTTAAATTTAAAAAAAGAAAAGAAAATGAAAGAGAGCTTGGGGTTTCCCCTCAATGTAACCATTGGGTACTGATTGAAATGCATAATCACCTGAGCAATCATGAAACGACCCAGTGCCTTACCCTCATTGCTGAAAAGGATCTGGTAAGTGTCCAGCAGTACATTATTATATTCTTACATATTGGTGTTCCCTTGTGCTTAGATTTAAGCTTAAATGAGCTTATACATAGGGCTTTTATATCTTTAAAGCATTGGTGTGAAGCATTTGAAGGAATCCTAGTGAAAGATTTTTTGACACCAGACATACTTAATAGCCCTGAAGAAGGTTAAAGAGGAAATCTTCATTGAGGTTGTGAATTACTTAAGGGAGATATGGAGAGCTTATTAAGTGTTTTAAAGTAGAGTCATGTAGTAAAGAAGAGACAGAAATAAAAACTTAAAAGATGGTAGACAACATATCCATGAGAAAGAGTTGACATCTGGAGATGGTAAGTTGAATACAAGTCAAAATTAGGAATTCATGATGACAAGTTCTGACCCTTCACACAGAGTTGCCATGACCATCTGGCATGCAAACATTTGAGTCCTGGATAGGGTGAGATATGCCACAGCAGAAATAACATAAAAGTGGCAAGTTACTGAAGTAAAGAAAAGAAGTTGAGTCTAATATGTAGTCTGAAATCAAGTGACCCTTGTTGTTGGAATGCTTGGGAAGACCAGAGAAGTAATTTGGTATAGCAAAATATCCATGGAAAGCTTATGCTATATTCCTTAACACACATCAACATGTGGCAGAGATCCTACAAGTTTTGCACTGCATGTGGAAAAACTGTTTCTGAGAGGAATGGTCAAGGAAGTAGTGAAGCCTGAGGAAGTAAATGGTGTCAGGCAATCCCAAGTAACCCCTGGACAGATAGATAATGTATGATATTACAAAGACATCTGATTAGACTCAAAAAAACAGCAGTGTGGATATGAACTGTTGGGCACAATTAAATTACCTGAGAAAAAGAATTTTATCAAAGAGAGAGTTCAGAATAACACCTTTCAAAATGACTTCACATTTATGGTCTATAGAAATAAACTGAGACAATCCTGAACCCATGCAAAAGTGACTGTGAAAAGACAGCATTCTGCTGTGTTGGACCATAGACCTTAATTGAGTATTACGTTACATAATTATTTAAGACCAATATCTTAACAGCTAGTGCCAACACTAGGACTTTGGAATAAATGAGAATAAAATTTCCATCTTTAGGCTCTATTAGTATAAGTTTGAAATTCCCTAAGCAAATTTTGAGCGTCAGTGTAAGTGATCAAGCATCTCAGTATGCCCTGGTATGACAAAACCAAGTGAGTATCGATTATGACCAACTCCAACTTAATCAAAGTACTGGACGCAGTGAGCAGGCACTCAAAGCTAGACACTGACCATCCATGCCTCCTGTGCAGAAAACTACAAGGTCTAAATTACTGAAGACCTAGAAAAAGAAAAAGATCTCACCACCAAGCCCCTGGTACTGTCAATTGGTTCAACATGAGAAACTGATATGATTTTATCAATGGGAAGGACATTAAAGAAGAGGCATCATCATGGGACTTGCCCATCTTACTTTTCGCTGAACCTTTTCCTGCCTATTGTCTCACCACCAGAATGTGAGCTCCTTGAAATTCATTCTATTTGTTGTATCCCCAGGGCTTACCATAGTGCTTTACATATTCTAATTCCTTAATAAATGTTTTTTTTCACTTGTTCCAGTGACTTTGGAAATATTGTTTATTCTGTCTGGTTCTCTCTTCAACCTTGCACTCCCTACTTGTGGAAAAGGAGGATATATATGAGTACTATGACTTTTGGGAAAACATTTCAGATAAATAAAATTCCTAGATCAAAGAAACAGTGATGGGGTTATCTCAATAAGAGATTCTCTGGCTATGATTTATGCCATTACTATTGGCAACAAGATGGACCATATTGATTACAGTTAGTCAATAAGCATTTACTGAATACCTGCTATGTGTCAGGCACTGTGCTAAGCACTGGGAATACAAGAAAACACAAAAGGCAATCCCTTCCCTTAAAGAGCTCACAATGAGAAGAGATAACAAGCAAGCAAATACATAAAAACAAGCTGTATATAGGATAAGTAGGAAATAATCCACCCAGAGAAGATAGTAGAATTATGAGGAGTTGGGAAAGGCTTACTGTAGAAGAGGATATTTTAGTTGGACCTTGAAGGAAGCCAGGAGGCATAGACAAGGAAAGGAAGCATTCCAGACATGGGCGGGAGCTAAAGAAAATGCCCAGAGCTGAGAGATGAAGTTTCTTGTTCAAGGAACAGCAAGAAGGCCAGTGTCCCTGCATTGAAGAATATGTGGTAAGGTGTAAGAATACTGGAAAAAAAATAAGAGTGATGAGGGGCTAGGTCATAAAGGGCTTTGAATGTCTAACAGAGGATTTTGTATTTGATCCTGGAGGTGATAAGGAGATATTGTAGTTTATTCAATTAGAAGGATTGCATGGTCAGCTGAACAGAGAATGGATTGAAGCAGGAAGAGACTTAAGGCAAGCAGACCCCCCAGCAGGCTACTCTAGATGATAAAGAACCTCCATCAGGGTGGTAGCAAGTATTAGAGAAGAGGAAGAGGAAACATATTCAAGAGATGTTGCAAAGGTGAAATTGATAGGTCTTGGCAATAACAGGGGTGAAGGAGATACTGAAAACTAGAGTATAGCACCTAGGTTTTGAGCCTCGGGGACTGGGAGAATGGTGGTGGCCTAGACAGTAATAGAGAAGTTTGGAGGGGGAAAAGATAATGAGTTTAAGTTTTGGACATATTGAGTGTAAGATGTATACTGGACATCCCATTCAAGATACCTAACAGGCAGCTGGAGATGTGAATTAGAAGTCAGCAAAGAGTTTCTACTATTTTTGACACTGTCGCTCACCTTATTCTCATTGATAGTCTCTTCTCTCTAGGTTTTTGGGACACCACTGTATCCTGGTTCTCCTCTTACCTATCAGACCACTCCTCGGTCTCCTTTCTTGGATCCTCCTCAAGGTCATGTGCTCTAGCCATAACTATTCAAAAGGGCTCTGTCCTGCAGCCCTTCTAACTCTTATACTTGGTGATCTCATCAGCTCCTATTGATTTACTAATCATCCCTATGCTTATCATTCCCAAATCTACTAGGGTGATGGACAGTGTCAAAAATAGTAGAAAGATTAAGAAGAATGAGGATGAGAAAAGGTCATTCAATTTGCCATTTAAGAGATCAGGAGAACATTGTACATGGTAAAAACAATACTGTAACAACAATCAACTGTGAAAGACTTACCTACCCTAATCAATATAATGATCCAAGTCAATTCCAAAGAACCCATGATGAAAAATGATATTCATCCCTTGGAAGGGAATTTATGAACTCTGAATGCAAATTGAAGCAACCCTTTTTTTGCTTTATTTTTCTTGCTTTTTTATAATATGGATAATATGGAAATATATTTTGCATGACTTCACATGTATAATTGATATATTGTGTCTGTTCTCAATGGGGAGGGGAGAAAATGATTTGGCACACAATTTTAAAATGAATGTTAAAAATAAAGAAAAGAGAGAGAGATCATTGGAAACTTTGGAGAGGATAGCTTAGGTGGAATGATGTGATCAGAAGTCAGATTATAGGGAGTTGAAAAGAGAGTGAGAAGAGAGAAAATAGAGGCAAATATTGAAGACAACATTCTCAAGGAGTTTAACCACAAAGGGCAGAAGAGATAGAGGGTAACAGTGGGAATAGAAGAATTAAGTAAGTGTTGTTTGAGGATGAGGGAGACGTGGGAATGTCTGTAGGCAAAAAGGAAGGAGTCAATGGTCAGGGAAAGATTTAAGATAAGTGACAGAAGGGAATGACAAAGGGGGCAATCTGTTAAAGATGGGATGGAATGGCATCACTTGTTCAAGTAGAAGAATTTGCCTTGGTAAAGAGTAAGATCACCTCTTCTTATGAGAAAAAAGTGAAGGAGGAGAGAGTAGTAGAAAGCATCTGAGTGATGAGATGAGGAAGGAGTATTCTCGTGAATGGCCCCAAATTTTTTTGTAAAATATGAGTCAAGGTTCTCAGCCAAGAGAGTGAGGGGAAAAGAAATCGTAAGATGTCTGAGGAGGAATAACAAGGTTTGGACATCACGGTGGAGAATAGGATAGTGAGTTGAGAAAAGAGACATAGAAGGATTGCCTAGCAGCAGCGAGGACTTAGTTGAGTTTGTGTGACAAATTTTCAGTGGACCCAGGCAAAGAGGTTGCATGATTTCATTTTGGAGCAGCTCTCTACTATCTTAGCAGTTACTGTCTCTACAGAGAATTGCATTTTATGACTCTCACCTAGGTCCCACCTGATCTTTTTCAACTCTTTTCATTTAAATACTTACCCTCATTTCCTTCCTACCTTGGAATTCTGCTGATTGTTTATTCTGAACAAACCTAAAAAGTTATAAAAATTCACTTTGTACCCAAAGAAACTGACACTACAGCCTCAGCTGTCTTCCTTAGTGTGCTAATGAACTTTTTTTTTCTTTTTTCCTGTTTAGCTCTTCACTTTTTGACACACATACCCAACAAATCTTTCAAATTTTATGGCAGATGACATTCTCTATGGACTTTCATGCAATGTAGACTAGGAAATTCTCAGCTTCCAGGGCTGTCATGAGGAAGCTGTTTTCTAAACTTTCATGTGCTATATAAAGGAGGAAGTAGTAGCAATAAGAGTACTACTAGTAGTATAATTATTTCTGGACCTACATAAAAATAAATATTAAATAGGACCACCATAGCCAAGAACTTTACTAGCTTATTTTGTGTTAGTCATGTTATTTGAGCGTGGAAGTACATATCTCGCCTTACTTTCATGAATATTTTGTCTTCTTTTTTAGACAGTGACATTTTACCAAGATATTGACTATGAAGGTATAGAGAATTACTACAATATACAGTAAGTATTATGTATTTTTTAAAAAAGAAAAACCTAGTTGTAGTTGTTAGGCTTAAACATAACATTGATATTTTTAAAATATTTTAATGTTTAAAAATAAGCATAATTTTATTCAGGTAATGTTTGCGCAAAGTAGCACCTTGCCCAGGCCAAATTTCCAACCTCAAAGGTGAAATTTCATATGACCTTTATGAAAAACGTTTGTGCTTTTAAAAAGATGAGTAGATACCAATTGGCTCTTTTATTTGATTTATAAACAAGGCACTAGAATCCTAAGGAAAAAAGCATAAAGTAGACATCCTCAGAAGATCTTCTTCTAAAGAAGAATTGACCATTTGGGAGAATTCTAAAATTAACTAAATTTGCAATCATATTTCTTGAAAAAAATTCCAAGCCTTGAATAATCATTGGAAACCTCTTGTGAGCCCTTTCTGTATGCCTTCTACAAAAAGCATTCAGAGACCAAGTCAAGAAAGGCTCTGTCACCATAGAGATTCTTATAACTGAATAGGTAAGATGTAACAGGACACTAGCCTTAGCCTTTCAAATAAGATAGTAATCAGTAGTTCATCTCTTGGGGGAAGCAATCTTACCCTATAGCTATGGAGTGTTTACATATCTCCCCCTAAACATTTAATAGTTTCTGTAAAGCAGGGTTTTTTCCCAGGGAAGCAAGCTACTTTTTTCTTAGCTGTGCTGCTGCTCCAAGGGAGTACTGCCTACTCTGCCACTAATCCTTATCACCATTCCCAAGTAGCTTATCCTATAATGTTAGCGGATTGGGTCCCCTCTATCTTTCTGAATATTTACTTTGTACTGAAGCTAGGTGGTGCAGTGGATAGAGCACCAGTGCAGGGGTCAAGAGGATCTGAGTTCAAATCTCACCTCAGACACTTGACACTCACTAGCTGTGTGACCTTGGGGAGGTCACTTAACCCCCATTGCCTCATCCTGGGTCATCTCCAGTCATCCTGATGAATATCTGGTCACTGGATTCAGATGGCTCTGGAGGAGAAGTGAGGCTGGTGACCTGCACAGCCCTCCCTCACTCAAAACAATTATTTCTTTGATGATATGATCTTCCTTGGCAATGAAGGACAAACACACACTTTGTACTGAATACAGAGCAAGATGCAGCATGTCATAGTGGAGAGAGAGCTGGTCTTAGGGTCGGAACATCCTAAATTCAAGTCCTGACTTGTGCTCCTTGGCCAATCATTTATCCTCTTAATGCTCTCTAAAGCAACCCTCTCAGATCTTAAGTTGCAAAGGCTTTAAGACTCAATTGATAAAGTGATTGGCTGAACTCCCTACAGCCATGAAAAAACAGGTCTGGATCAGCAACCCCTCCCACCCAAAAAAATTACATAGGAAAGATAATTTATCTGGAGTTACTTAGCTCAGACATTTCTCCAAATGGTGAAACTATAGGAAAACTTTTTAAAAAGAGATATTTGAGAGGGGATTGATGTCTTTAAGGATATAAAATTTTTGGTTAATCTAAAAACATAAAAATATATGATGTATAAGTTGGTTTCCTCATTAAGAAATCACAGTTGATATAGAGAGGGGAAGGGTTTTTTCCCTATAATTTTTTAGAGAACAAAGAATCTTAAAGAAAAGTATTATAGTCTTTTTTCTCTTGGGTCTTCACATTCTTTCACCTGGACATAATGTGATTTATAGATAATTTATAGGCTCTGGTCCACTTTCTGATACTATATAAACCCTGCCATGTAGCCTAAACCAAGCCAACCAACTACTCCTGTGGCTGTTAATTGTATCATTGTTTTCAACCTTCAGAAGCAGCAGGTATAAACCAGGTCTTGATGTTGAGAGGCTGAGAATGAATAAAAGTGGCAGGTCTTATCCAATAAGCAACAATGACCGTTGGAACTGAGAGGGTTGTTGGGCAAATAGGATTATAGATGGAGTTAGAGTGGGATCAACTGGATCCTCTGATTCTCTTCCTTCTGTGTTAAGTTAATGAGAATATTCAAGCTGTCATGTGATGAAAGAAGCCCTTAAAATACCTCCCCAGTCCATAGCTGGCTGAACAGTAGCACTGAGCAGTCACTGCCACCACTACCACCCTCCAGGCCTTTAGGATTTCCCCTGATAGGCATCAGCCTGAAAGTTTGGTTTAAAAAGGCAAAACAGGCTAAATGTATATTGTTTATTCCCTTAAAGCTAGCGGTTACATGATCAAGGAGCCAGAAAAACTTTCCTGTTGGAAGAATGACCAGGCCTAAATACACTTTACTGTGAGAAAGGAATTTTCTTAGTTGTATAAGTTGTAAATTCAGTGAGACAAGACAATTAGCAAAGTAGTGTCAGTTGGAATTTATGATTCCAGGATGTCTGAATATTCTCTATATTGCCTATATCCCTGTGATACAAGATAAGGAAAAAATCCCACCACTCTGGTTGCAGGCATCCTGTCATAAACAATTCTTTGAAGTTGCTAACACAGAAAAGGGCATTTTTAGAACAAAGCAAAGCAGTCTGATTGATTAGTTCAGGCTTGGGCCCTTATTAAAGTCCAAAATTTATATTAAATGATTATCACAGGTTAATTATACCATGTGTATGGCGCTTCGCACGTGCTAGTAAGTGTGAGGTCTATACCTTTACAAAGAGGCAAAAATATTGACTAGATGATTTGCAATCCTGTGCTTTAATGATAATCTAAATGGACTCTTTTTCTTAGAGATGAAAACATGGGTCATGTGATGATTCAACTGCGACCCAGTCACTTTTCAAAAACATGCCTATTATCAAATAAGGTGAGTTTCATAGGTATAAAAGTTAATAATTCACAATATCTATGTGCTCTAATGAAGATGTTGTCTAGTACTCAACTGGGTTTTTGGTCAACTATTGTATGTGCAAGAGAAGTGATAAACTTAGAATTCTACTTCTGAGTGGAATTGATAATGCAATTTTTTTTTAGGTAATTAGAGTTAAGTGACTTACCCAGGGCCACACACCTAGTAAGTGTCTGAGGTTGGATTTGAATTCAGGTCCTCCTGACTCTCTGGCATTCTATCCACTGTACCACCTCGCAGCCCCAATATAATCAATCATTCTTTAAAAATACATAAAAACAATATAGATTTACACATTATAGAAATATTTACAGAAATGCCAAAAGAATGTTAGAATAAAAAAGAACAAACAAATGTTAGTTGAATTGAAGGAAGCCCCCAACCATGCCTGCCGTTTCCTGACCACTGATGCCAAAGGGGTCGATACAGCATGATATTAGCAACCATGGTCACTTTTATGTCATTTTAACACTTCATTCATTTTCAGAGTTTCAGCTCCACATGTACCTAAAAGTAATTTTTTTCCCTTTGATAAGTCCCTCTATGATGAAACTTAAATGAAGTCTCAAAGCTTATGAGTCTTACCCAGACAGCCACTGCCAACCTGGGAACATAACTAAGTTAAAACTGGCCTACAAAGCCCTCCTGCCTCCACTCAGACACCTGTGGATGAGCAGACTCTTCTGCAACAAGGCTGCGGTGGTCTTAAGAGCAAACACATGGGGTGTTGGACAGAGGACAGAAGCAACCGTGCATGCTTAGCGAGAGCCATGCTCTGCAAAGGAAGAAATACAACAGAAATGACTGAGAAGGATACAAAGATAAGGGAAGTGGAGACAGGTAAAGGAAAGAAAAGGGAAGGAAAGCAGTGGTAATAACTCACATGTGCCTCATTGTAAGGTTCACACAATGGTTTACTCAAAAGACCCCAGTGAGGTGAATAAAATCGAATATCCCTGTGAACTTCTAAAATGGAAGAAATCCCAGGTACAAAAAGGGAGATCTGGAATGAGCCAGAGACTGATGACAGTTTACAAAGATTATCATTGCATTTACTTCCTGAGAAGGAGAAGCTCGCAGGCTAGATCAGAGACAATTTCTCAACTGCTCAAAGGGGACTGGGAAGAAGGTGAGGTATTTATACCTTTTTGATGTAGTCTGAATTTTTCTGAGGTATTTATGATTAATTGACAGTTAAGAGAAAAACACAATAACTTGGGAATTCAGACAGGAAGTAGGGGGTCTAAAAAGAAGGTATCTGTAAAAATAGTAATTCAGAAAGCAGGATTGCTGCTCTTTAGGTAAGTCAGAAAACAAGATGTTTGCTTTTTCCTCTGAGCTGATCAAGACTAGTTTCAGCAGTTGCAGGCATCTCCAAGTTCAGCTAAAGGATCACTGGTATATCAAGCAGTCCTGGGCATCAAAAGTCCTCTTGTTTGGCAAGTTGTTGGGCATTATCTGATTCTCCTGGGAAAAAGAGAAGCTCAAGCTTATTTAATTGGGAAGTGCAGGCATTACACAGCTCAAGTCCACAAGGTGGATGGTACAAGTATTATTCCTACTTTTCAGCTATAGAAACTGAGGTTCACAGAGGTATACTGACTCACTCATAATCACACGGATAAGTAATATCGATCCATCAACAAACATCAATTAACCTCAACTATGTGCCAGGAACTGGAAATACAGAGACAAAAAGGAAACATCATGAATCTTACATTCTACCAAAGAAAACAACATGTATATATTTATATATTTATACATAAATATAGTATATGCATATGTATGTATTTGCATTATTTATACAAATGCCTTCCCTCTGAAATCACCTCTAATTTATGCTACATACATCTTGGACATCCATAATGGCATGTTGTCGCCCAAAAGAATGTGAGCCCCTTGAGAGCAGGGACTGTCTTTTTTGTCTTTATATGCCCAGGATTTATTATAGTGCTTCCTAGCACACAAATGCTGAAGAAATGCTTTTGCCTGACTGACTACAAATGGAATGTTGATGTGGGAGGGAGGCATTAACTACAAGAAGAATCATAAAAGACCTTACATAGAAGGAGGTACCTGAGATAAGCTTAGAAGGTCACAGAGGCTGCCCTGGGAAAGCCATGGAGGACAAAGATAGACACTGTGTGTAAAGAACAGTTAAATGGCCACCTGAACCATAATAAGATTGGAAAGGTAGGTAGGAGCCAGATTGTAAAGGATTTTAAATGCCAAACAAAGGAGTCTATATTCAATTTTAGAGGCAATAAGGAATTTTGGAACTTCTTGAGCAAGGGAGTGACTTGGGTGGACATTTGTTTTTTGTATATCACTTTGGTATCTGTGTGGAAAATAAATTAGAGAAAGAAGAGACTTGAAGAAGGGAGACCAGTTAGGAGGCTATTATAATAATCCAGACAAGGGATGATGACAAATTAGGATAGAGATCCTGAGAAGGATCCTGTGAATGATACCATGGAGGCAGAGTTGAAAATACTTGGCAACTGCATGAAAATGTTGGGTGTAGAGAGATAAAAAGACAAGTACGATTCTAAGGTTGCAAATGGAAATGATCAGAAGAATGATAGTTACCTTGACAGAAATCAAAAAGTTAGGAAGGAGGACAGGTTTTAGGGAAAAATCTGAGTTCTGTTTTGAATATGTTGAGTTTGAGATATCTATGAGACATCCAATTCAACATGTACATGTCCAAGGTGTCCAATATGTTCACAGTTCTGTAACTGAACCCATGTAAACTGATAGGGCCACAAAGAGGTCAATTTGAAAGAGAAGGAACCTTGAGGTACACCCACAGTTGGGGAGAAGGAGTAGAATTCCAGACAACTGAGAAGTAGCAGTTAGTGAAATATGAGAAGAACCAGGAAAATGATGTCACAAAAACTCAGAGCACAAGGAGTACCAAGGAGGAGGGGGTGGTTAACAGTGTCAGACACAGAGAGGTCAAAAATAAGTGTTAAGATTCAGAGTTGGGAGAGCTAGGTTCAGATGTGAAAGAATTCACTTGGACAACTTTCTCCTAACCAAGGGGAGCTTTTTATTTTACATGAAAAAGTATCAGAGGCCTCCCTAGCAAGAAAGCCAAATGAGACCCTGATATTTGGGGGAGTTATGAATACATAAAGGTTTCAGAGGGATGGTGTCATTTTAGAGGTTTTTATGGATGACATAGGATAGCATAGAATGAAGGAGGCAAAAGAAATTCTTTATGGCTTAAGGATTTAAGGACAGGGCAGGAGGATATAGGACCCTGGGAACACAGGATAAGGGAGACAAAAGCAATTCTTTTCATAGAGGTTCAAGATAAGGGGGAAAGGACTTTAGGGTGCCTTCAGGTGACAGAGTAAACTAGGGGCTTCACAAAGTATCGGAAAAGCAACTCTTAACCCTTAGGGTACTATTTGTATCGGAATCAGAGGTACTGAGAAAAGGCCATTATCTTTGGCCATTTAGGAGATCACTGATAACTTTGGAGAACCATGTTTCAGCTGAGTGATGAGGTCAGAAGAAAGAAAGTCAAAGCTAAGATTTGCAACCAGATTCAGCACTCTTTCACTAAAAGCATAAAGCTGGAACAGATTCATCAGTTGATGCCTTGCTCTATAAAGCTTATAGGGCTGAGAAGCAGACATTCTCCACCATCCTCCCAATCCTCCAGGCTTACAACCTAGCTGTCATCCTTGACTCCTCACTATCTCTCACCTCTTTACGGATACCACCACCCCCTCCTTGTCCATGCACATCCAATCTGTTGACAAGGCCTATGAATTTTACCTTCATAACTTTTCTTGAAAACACCCACTTCACTTCTCTGATACTGCCACCACCCTGGTCAGGACCCTCTTCATCTCACTCTTGGACAATGACAACAGCCTGTTGATGGGTCTGCCTGCCTCAAGTCTCTCCTCAATACAACCCATCCATCGAGCTGCCCAACATTTTCCAACCATGTTACTTCCCGCTCCAGTGACTCCTTATTACCTCCAGGATCAAATACAAAATACAAAAATCCTCTGGTGTTCAAAGCCTTTCATAACCTAACACTTCCACCCCTACCTTTCCAATGTTCTTACACCTTACTCTCTTCAACTGGGTGACCCTTGCCTCTTTGTTGTCCCTTATACAAGACATTCCATCTCTCTTCTCAGAGCATTTTCTCTGACTCTTCCATCACACCTACAATATTCTACCTTTTCATCACTGCTTCTTGCTTCTCTGGCTTCTTTCATTTCCTAATTAAAATCCCATCTTCTACTCTAAGTCTTTCCTAACTCCTCTTAATTCTAATGCCTTCCCTCTTTTAATTACTTTCTGTTTATCTGAAATGTAGCCTTTGTGTACATACATTTTGTTTACTGTCTTTCATGATAGATTGTGAATTTCTGGAAGGCAGGAATTGTCTTTTTCCTTCTTTTTGTATCTGCAGTCCATAGCAAATTATAAGTGCTTAATAGAAATACTTATTAAATGACATAGCATGTTAAGTTTGACATGCAAAACATCCCAGTGGAAATATAAAACTGGAGCTTGAGATGGAAGTTAAGAAATTGAAATGTCAATTTGAGAATCAATATGAAACAGGTGAAGATTGAAACCAAGAGAAGGTGTGTTCTGTGTGATAGCAAATGCAGAAAGACAAGAACAGAGAATCTAGGGATTGTCTTAGGAGGCACCTACACTAAAGGGGGTGGGGAGTAGGATATGGGGAAAAACAGCAAAATTAGAGGGACTGAAAAGTTAAGAAAACCAAGATCAGCACATTGTTGCAGAATCATAACTAAATACTGTTATTTTCAAAAATAGCATTTTCAAATATTTTCAAAAATGTTTCCCTAGCTCTAGATTTTTCAAAGTAAACTGAATCATATCCACTCATCTCACCATTTAAATTACTTTATTACAGGCGATTCATGTATTTGTTGGCTGTTTTGCAGAAAGACATCTTAAAGTCAGAGGGTAAGTTTATTTCGTGTTTGTCTTCCTCTGGATTTACTCATTGTTAAAAAAAAAAAAAAAAAGAATGATAATTAGTAGCGTTTTTGACCAAATGATTAGGAAACCTTTATTTGAATTCAAACTAACGACATTATTATTCAATTATTGTTTCAATCAGTTTAAGTTCTGAAAGAGATTAAATATTAAGCTTGTTTTTCTATTAAGTCAAACCTCCATTAAAAGTTCTACTCTGCTGTCTAGTAATGATGTGAAGGTCTGATTTTCTGTTTTTTAAAACTATGCCTGCATAAGCTCTGTAAGAACCCAGGAAGCTGGAAAACAACAACATTGAGTATATGGGTGTGGTATGGCAATGTATCTCTCATCCAAGGACCAGATTAGTTCAGAGAGAATTATCACCAGTTTGGACACGAAGTGATGAGTTATTTGGCACAATAACTCTTGAAGTCCATTTTCTAAATCACAGAGCAGCTGGGGACTATGTCAGTGGTAAGAATATACATACTAATGAAGTTACAGGTGCTAGAAGTATTGGAATATTAAGGTGGCATATGAGTTTTCCTTCCTTCTTAGGTGATCTAAGCTTTTCTCCAATTCCTGTTTCTTAATGGAGCAAATCATCATTCACCTCCTATCTCTCTAATAGCACCACAGTGTACAAGTCAACAAATCAAGTTACTAATCATTTATTAAGTGCTTTCCAGGAACCAGGCGCAAAGACTCCTTGCTCAACATCCCCCACCCCAGGGAGTCATGGTGAGATAACCATTTGTCTGTCCTGAATTCTCTGCTCAGAATGATTTTAGTCCAAATATGGTCAAAGCACTCCTTAGTTAAATTATTTATTTCCTTATGGCCACTAGCTTAACAAAATTACTTATATCTCTTTTTTTTATTTGTTTGTTTTTCCAAACATTTATGATCTCTCCCTCTTCTTGGCCCCTCCACCGAACAATAAAGTATTAAAAAACCTTCATAAAAAATATTCAGAACAAATTCCCACATTGGCCATGTCCGAAATATATGCCTCATTCTATATTTTAAGTCCATTACCACTCTGAGTAGTGTATTTCATTTCCAATCTTCTGAACTCCTGGTTTGTTATTGAGTTGATCAGAATTCTAAAGTCTTTCAAAGGCATTTTTCTCTACAATATTATCACTATATAAGTTGTCTTCCTAGTTTCATTTGTTGTTCATAATGGTCTTCCCATTTTCCTCCAAATTTGTTCATCATATCATTTCTTATGGGAAAATGATATTCCATTACATTCATATACCATATTTTGTTGAAACTCTCCTCAATAGGACACTATCCATTTAGTTTTGGGCTTCTACAAAAAAAAGAATTGCAGTTAATATATTTGTTTATATAATTCCTTTATTTCTTTCTTTGCTCTCTGTGGAGTGAAGTCTGTGCTCCTTTTCTAGGAATATCAGACCTCCATTACTTGACCAAGGGAATATCTGGTTTTGCAAGGCTCTGATTCATCTTTTCCATTGGTAATACTACCTAGCCAAGTTTCTACTTCTGTACAGTGCTATATACTCTAACAATGCTGTATTTTAACAGCTTTAGAGAGGCCAAGTTTGAGATAAATGAGTATTTCAAAAAAAATAGGTCATTTGATATTTGGGGGAGTTATGAATACATAGAGGTTTCAGAGGGATGGTGTCATTTTAGAGGTTTTTATGGATGACATAGGATAGCATAGAATGAAGGAGGCAAAAGAAATTCTTTATGGCTTAAGGATTTAAGGACAGGGCAGGAGGATATAGGACCCTGGGAACACAGGATAAGGGAGACAAAAGCAATTCTTTTCATAGAGGTTCAAGATCAGGGGGAAAAGACTTTAGGGTACCTTCAGATTACAGAATAAAAAAGGGCTTCACGAAGTACTGGAAAAGCAAATCTTAACCTTTAGAGCACTGTATAGCTGACTATACCACTGTCTTCCCTATGCAGGGTGTTAGAGGGAAAGATAGAGAAAAGGTGGAGAATCAGTCTCAGCTTGTGTAAATATATCTAAATAATATTAAATGCTTTATCTCTTGGGACCTTTCCCCACTAAACAATAAAACCATCAGTTATCACATTTGCAAAAGTATATCACCTTATACAAAATTAAGTAAACTATCATTCATCAATACTTCTTAACCTTTTCTTTAACTCCCTTAGCAATCAGGTAAAGGCTAAAATGTTTTTAAGTGTGCAAAATAAAATTATATTAAAATATAGTTTCAAAAAAAGATTTAAGTCATGGACCCCAGGTTAAGAACTCTTGAATTCATTAATCAATGTATTTACTAGTGAATTTTAGCAGTCATTCTTCCAACAAGCAGATAAAGTTAATCATAACATATCTTCCAGGGGATATACACTAGCCTTTTGCTTTTCCTAATACATACCTCTGGACCCAGGATGAAGTTAAACTCCTTAAGACCACCCATAGTATAATTCAAATGCCCATAGAGATGATGCAAAGCATGGAGAGAGCACAGAAGAAGAAAGATGATAGGAAAAAATATCTAGTATTTCCCTTTTCCAGGGAGTCTTGTTTTGGGTTCAAATTGGTACGTATCTAGGAGTTCTTTATCCAGAGGAGAATTCTTATTCTACCTAGTAGTTTTAAGTCCCAACTAGTCCAAATTTCCTAGGGAAGAGAGCATTTGTTGGGCTTCTGTTGGCTTCAAGGGGGATCTTAGTTGGATCAAACCCTCCAAAAGTCAAATCTGGACTTCTGGGAGACCATAAAATTACCTTCCCTTCCCTTCAAATGGTTCAGTGGCCAGCCAATGGAGGGAGAAAGTGACATCTCCATAATAGTTACATATTCACAGAATCACAGAATTTCAAAGTGAGAAGGGACTCCAAGAAGCCATCTAGTCCAACCCATATGTGAAAGGAATCACAGTATAGCATGCCTTAAAAGTGATCATCGAGGCTCTTCTTCTAAGAAGTGGGAAACTTATTACCTCTCTGAGAGCTTTCAAATCTAGTTTTAAAACTCTGTAGTGATTCAATCAGTATACATTACTGCTTAATCAGTTTGACTAGAAAAGTTGAGATTTGGTGCCTAGATTGTAGTATCAATCAGCACTCCTACTGAACTTTCTGAATACAGCCAGAATAAGGAGAATGAGCATAACTTGGACATCAGCGAAATGGATTTCTCTAAGAGATGGTCTAAAAAGTGGCTCTTCAGTTTTCAATCACTAAAACCTAGAAGAAAGAATAAATTCACCTAAAACAGAATACATATGGCTATAAAATGGTTCAAGTAATTCTATTTGACTTTGTCAGATATTTAACAAGAACTAAATTCAATTTCTTGAATGCCCACAGTGGGATAGAACATTTCAGATTTTCAATGATGATGAATTACTATACTGTCTTTGCCTTTTAGGAACTTACAATCTAGAAAAGGGGATACAAACACAATAATAAGTTAAGTCAGAATGTTAAGTTCCATAAAAGAGACACAGAATACCCTATGGGGGTACAAAGGAAAGAGAGAGCTTACCTGGCTGGGGAAATCAGGAAAGGCTTCCTTTAAAAAGGTTGGCTTTTGAGATAGGCTTTGAAGATAGACCAGATTTTGGCAAAATCCTTATTGGTTAAGCTATTAGAATGCAATATCTCCAGAAATTCATCATTCCACAAAATGAATTCAACTGGGTAACACATCTCTTCAGATCATTTCTAATCCAGGCTACAAGACTTTGCCATCCCCCTTTCCACTTTCCAACTTCTTTATTCCCCCAAACCCACCTTTTCAGCTTGTTTTTATATATTGTCTTCCTCTATTAGTTTGTAAGGTCCTTGTGGGCAGGGACTGTCTTATGCCTTTCTTTATAACCCAGCACTTAACATAGTTCCTAGTATATAGTAGGTACTTAATAAATGTTTATTCTGACTCTGATAAAAGTGGAAGGGGGGGTAGAATGTATTACAGGCAAAGGAAACCATATGAACAAATGCAAGTGTAGGAGAAACTTTGGGTTGTGTTCATACACCATTAAATAATTCAACTCTTGTCTTGTAAATATAAAAATATATCACACTATGGTATTTGTTTTTATTGATATTCTTTGATTTTTTTCACAGATACAGCAACACTGAATGTCACTATACAAACAACAGTTATGTCATTGAAAAGTAAGAAATATTTTAATACTATCAGAAGTAGCAGGATTCTATATTTATAAAGGTGCTGCTTATTCAATATTTGTCGACAATCAACAAACATTCATTGGGGAGAAAGGATTCAGATTCAATACCAACTTTTCTAAGTGTAAACCACGGTAATTCATGAATTCATTCAAGAGACAGCATATCACTGTGATTAGAGAACTGGTCTTAGATCCAGGAAAACCCTCTGTTCGACATATACTGGTTATGTGACCCTGGGCAAGTCCCTTAATCTCAGCGTCCCAGACAACTATCTGTAAACTGCAGGAAAGGTTCCAAACGTACATTGGAGAGTGTTTTTCCTCTTCCAGGAATTCTCAATGCCAGTGAAATCATAGACCTAATCTGTTTTTTGCAAGCTGTTGAGGAAAAAACAACACATACACAAAGTAAATACAGATATATACAAAGTAATTACACAATAATTTCCAGGACAGGGCACTACCAATTGGAGGGAATTGGGATAGACTTCCAGCAGCTCTGGAGCTGAGCCTTGAAAGAAGTTGGGGATTCAAAGAGGAAAAGTTTTAAAAAGCATTCATTCTTTGCATGGGGGACCTCTTGTGCAAAAGACACAAGGGAAATTGAATTCTGTCTATGAGAAGTAGCAAGTAGGCCAGTTTACAGGAAAGGGTGAACATATTAATGTCACAGTAATGTCACACATTTTTGCTCTGTAAGGTCCAATGCAAAGGTCATTCTCGTTGACAAAAAAAACAAGCACAATGAGAATGAAGCACTTCTACCTTACCTCTGTTTTCAATTATTCAATTTTTGTTACAGGGAAAGTCACACATTCACAAATGAGGGTGATGTAGAAACTCAAAAGTTGGCACTACAAACATATTACCCAAGAATCTTTATTGAAGTTTTTTAAAAAGAAAGCCAGAGACTTCTTCCTCCTAACATAGGTGCTAATGCCAAAAAAGAAGAGTTTCCAACAAAGGAGAGGGAAATTTTTTTTGTCTTCACTTCAGTTACCTTCAACAGAGGCTGGTGCATTAGCTAAAATTATCTTCATTATGGCCTTTTTGTATACAATTATCATGAGCTATAAGGCAACTAGGTAATACAGTGGGCAGTTGACTAGACCAGGAGTCAGTTCAAATTTTGTCTCAGACACTTGCCCCATGGACAAGTCACTTAGCTCTGTTTGCCTCAGTTTCCTCATCTGTCAAATGAATTGGAGAAGGAAATGGCAAACCACTCCAGCATCTTTGTCAAGAAAACCTCAAATGAGATCACATAGATTCAGAGACAATTCAACAACAACAACATTATGAGCTCTGTAAGGCAAGAGGGCCAAAGAGACCTATGTAATAATGAAAACCAACTCTTCCTTGGACCCCAACTCATTTTGGCAGCAGTTGTCCTTCATGCTCAAAGAAGATCAAAATGACATCACTATGTTGAGGTTAAGATACAGTGTGTCCAACTATGGCTGATCAGACCAATACAAGCTCAGAAGGCTCTACTACAGGTTGAGCACAAATAGTCCACATGAACATTTGGAGTAGGGATGTCTCTAAATTTGTGCATCTCATGTTTCTTTTGAGCTATTGCAATTCTATTGTGCTCATGGAGCACTACATCTTCTTTGATGAAGGCACACCTTGCTGGGCAGTCCTATGGCAGCATCTCCCCGTGTCTCACAATTCCAAAATTCTTCAGAAATACCTTGAGAGTGTCCTTGTATGACTTCTTCAGGACCCTATGTAAGTGCTTGCCTTTGTTCTTCATAAAATAGTCTTTTAGGCAAATGCATATTTGACATCAAACGATGTGACCAGCCCATAAGAATTACACTCTCTACAACAGAACTTGAATGCTTGACAGTTTTGCTTGACAGAGGATCTCAGTTTCCAGTACCTTATCTTGCCATGATCTTCAAAATCTTCCTAAAACAATTCACATGGAAGTGATTCAGTTTCCTGGTATGGTGCCCATAGACTATCCAGGTTTCACAGGCATACAACAATGAGATCAGTATAATCACTCTGTAGAGTTTCAGTTTGGTAGGTAGAACTCTTCTCTCCCACACTTTCCTTCAGAGTGTCCCAGACATTGAGCTAGCTCTGGCAATGTGTACAGTAACTTCATCATCTATGTGTAAATCCCTGGAAAGTATACTGCCAAAGTAACCAAACTTCTCCACAACATTCAAAATTTCTCCATTTGCTGTAAGCAAAGGTTTCAAATAGGGATGGTGTAGTGCTGGCTGGTGGAGAACCTGTTCTCTTGATGTTGTCAGGCCAAAATTAGCACAAGCTGCAGAGAATCAATTCATACTCTGCTGCAACTCAGACTCAGAGGTTGCAATGAGTGCATAATCATCTCTGCACAAAAAGTCAAGCACCAGCTCTCCCTCCCTTTTAGTCTTGGTTTGTAGCCTTTTCCAGTTAAATAATTTGTTGTCAGTGCAGTAGCTGGACTTGATGCCATTTTCATCCTCATTGAAGGTATCCTACAACATTGCTGAAAATATCATGCTAAAAAGCATAAGTGTAAGAACACAGCTCTGCTTCACTCCATTGGTGACTGGGAAAGCACAAGAGCATCGTCCATTATCCAGAACCAATGCAAGCATGCCATCATGAAACTGGCCATCATGAATACTAATGAACTTCTCCAGGCAACCAAATTTTGCCCTCTTCCACAAGCCCTCATGACTGACAGTATCAAAGGCCATGGGCAGATCAATGAAGATTATGTATGGACCTCTGTTCTGCTCCTAGCATTTCTCCTTGAGTTGTCAGGCAGCAAACGCCATATCAACCATTCCTTAGGCCTTTTCTGAAGCCGCACTGACTCTCAAGTAGATAACCATCTCCCAGGTGAAGGATCAGCCTATTAAGGAGGACTCTGGCAAGAATCTTGTTGGCAGTGACCAAGAGAAAGACACCCCTGCCCCTCCCCATGATGGTCATAGGACAATCTATTTCCTTTTCCTTTATACAGATGGACAATGAAGGCATCCTTGAACTTCTGAGGAATAACCTTCTCTTGTCATATAATCTCGAAGATTTCAGTCAGTTTTTCAATGGGCAGTGTACTCCCCACCTTATAAAACTCAGCTGGAATAAAATCAGCACAAGGTGTTTTGCCATACGAGAAGAACCTAAAATTATTCAACACCTCTTCTTCAGTTGGAAGCTCTGCTAGATATGGCTTGACTTCAACCTGAGGCATATGATCAATGGCTTCAGCATTGATTGATGATGGTCTGTTGAGAATGCTATGGAAGTGTTCAGTCCATCTTTCCAGTATCAAATTTTTATCACTGATCATTGTGACTCCATCTGCACTGATTCATTGAGCTATATCACAGGTCTTTGGACCATAAACAGCCCTCAGGGTATCATAAAAGTGCTTTGGATTATTACTATCAGTATAAAACTGAATTTCATCTACCTTCTTACTGAACCAAGAATTCTGCATCTCCCTAAGCTTTACTTACACTTTACTTTTGCTAGAGTTAAATGATGCCTTCTTAGAAATGGATGCACTATCCTACTGGTAAACCCTATGGAGTTCTTGTTTTTCATTTAGCAGCTTCTGAATTTCCCATCATTTTCATCAAACCAGTCTTAATGTTTATGAGTGTTCTGGCCCAGATCAGTAAGTTTGGTGCTTTACACCAAATATCTGAAAGCCACACACTCCTTTTCTGCTCCACTGAGGCCAACTATGTGTTGGTTCAGATTTTCCTCCAAATTAGCAAACTCTTCATGCTAGAAATGCCCTAATCTATTGACATTGTCTTCTGGTAACCATGTTGCCTTGGGGGCCACCACTTTTGTTGAATGTGAAAGTTTAGTTTAGAAAAGATAAGTCTATGATCAGTCCAGCACTCCACACCAACCATCACCTTCATCACTCTCACATCTTTTCTGTCTCTTCTCCTTACCATGATATAGTCTATTAAATGCCAATGTTTCCTACAAGAGAACATTCACAAAGTTTTATTGAGTTTAAGTAGATGGAAGACAGTGTTGATGATATGAAGGTCATGAGACACGAAAGTCTTCGGTAATAAGTAACCATTGCTATTGCTGTTTCCAACTCCAGGAAGTTGGAGGGACTCCCAGGGACTCCCTGCCATGTCTGGTAGTCTATGTCTATTCTCACATTAAAATCACCCAGAATTACAGCTTTGTCTTCTTTTGACACATTGATGATGAGTGTCTCTAGGTTTTCATAAAATTCTTCTTTGACCTCATCAAGATTTTTCATAGTGGGAGCATTGGCACCGATGATGGTGACATGGTGCTTTTCTGCAAGTGGCAATCACATTGTCATGAGCCTATCATTCACTCCTTTTGGAAGGCATACAAGCTTGTTGACTAGACTAGTTTGAATTGAAAAACCTACACCACTTTCATAGTATTCCTCATCACTACAGCCACTCCAGAAAAAAAAATTGTATCCCACTCTGACTTTGATAGGCTGGCCTTCATTTGCCAGCCTTGTTTCACTGAAGGCTGCTATTTGGATTCAATACCTGCTGAGTTCTCTGAGCCCTGAAAATACTTGGCAGCCCACTCACCAGAAGTGCTAGTCCTCCCTGAACACCCGTTCACCCCACCCAACACATTTATTCAATACTGAGAAGAATTCTATGAACCATTGTTCCATTCAGCTAATTCTTTATGTCTTCTGGTTGAAAATAGCCTATCAATTTATCTATAATTGAAGATAAAATTTCATAGAGTGCCAACTAGTTAGCTTTTAAACCAGGGCTTCTTAATCTGATATCTGTAAACTTATTTTTTTAATAGTTTAATAACTTTATTTCAATATAATTTATTTCCTTTGCAATTCTACATTTTTTATTTTATGCTTTCAAAAATCTTACCCAGAGAAGGGAGCCATAGACCTCACAAGACACTGTCAAAGGGATCCATGAAGTTGAAGAGAAGAAAATGTGCTCTATCCTTTGTACCACCAG
The DNA here is from genome assembly GCF_028372415.1 of Notamacropus eugenii. Lineage (NCBI taxonomy): Eukaryota > Metazoa > Chordata > Mammalia > Diprotodontia > Macropodidae > Notamacropus > Notamacropus eugenii. Next base: position 405,749,228 of record NC_092873.1, read on the forward strand.
GCTGCCTGGTTTCCTGTGGCATTGTAGGCCAGACCTAATGCAGGCTGATCTGGTGGTTTAGGTTCAAGACTGGAATGAATAGATACATGTGTAGACCATCAAACAGTTAATCAAAAAAGTTTATTTAGCCATAACATGAAAAGGTTATTAATCAAGGATACAGCACTGATTCAATTGGACATAGTTTCCCTCTCTCTGCATTTGCCAGGATGGTACCATCAGTGTCAAGTGAGGAACTACTGATTTCTTATGGGCCAAATTTTGTATGAAGACTATGGTTTGAGCTTTAGACCTCTAGGTCAATTGTATCTCAAGGATGGTTTCAGTACATTTCAAGGAAAAATAAGCCAACCCTTCTGGGAATAATGCCTTAGAAAAAAGCTAGCCTGGTCTATGTGGCAGGGATAGTAGGAGATATTGTTCCTACCATAAGTGGTATTTGGGAATTTGTCAGACTGGATATGGCAGAGTCAAGAGAACCCTAGGACCATCAAGAAGTAACTTTTTTTTTCACCAAAGGTGTGATCTCATCATTGTTTAGAAACTCCCTTCAACTATGTAGGTAACCTATAATTCACAGCCTCAGAAAAATTGTCTCAAAGCACTGAAATGTTGAGTGGTTTTCCCATGGTCATATAATTGGTATGTTAGAGGTAGTAAGGTAGTAAGAACCTGGTCTTCCTGACTCCAAAGCTGATCACCTGTCTCATTTGTTTAGTTTTAAGAGATGATGCATGTCAGTGATTTCCCAACACGTCTCTATAGATATGATGCTCTATTTTTGTTTCTTGAAGATTATTATCCTTATCTACCAAAAAAAAATCATGTATTTTTCATTAAAGTAAACAATTTTATTTTCAAATATCCCATAAAACTGCAAAATTAAGTTTGCAATCCTTAACTTAATTCATTATCATTTATCCTAAACACTAGTTAAAAGTTGAGATCCTTACTTGTTAGCATAGTAAAGTTATGAAAATTAAATTTGTTTTAGACCAGAAATGCATTGTTTTTCACGTGTAAAACTTCAGTATTTTAAAATATCTCCTTTTTATTAGGAAATATTTGAGCGGCAATCAACCTAAAGACATGGTAAGAAAACTATGAATTTTTTGTCCATAAGTCAAATACATAAAAATAACTAATACATTTTTTTCTTTTCTAGTATGTAAACTATAGTGTTAGTCAGTATGGCTGCCCTTTGAAAGTTCCTATGACAGAAAAATTCCAACCTGTCCTTCTTTTGTAAGTAACATTCTAAAACATTTTCCAACTTATCTTACATATTTCCAAATCATAGAATTAAAAACATGATTAACTGACCATTATAGGTTCAAAATAGGTTTTTGTTTGTTTGTTTTCACTGGGAAAGTTGACTATGTATATATTTGTTAGGCCATTGCTAATGATCACTTGTTTTGCTTTAAATTCTGTTCTTTAGGGTTACCATCAGGGTCATTCCTTCCTTTCTCTGGGGATCTTGAGTCAAATCATAAATGTACCAAAAAACTTAGTTCTTAGTTTTCAACAGATAACTTACAGTTCTTGTAACAGTTACTGATACAGTTGTCTTACTGTTTCATCTGTGCTCTTATAATGCCCCACACCTTCCACCAGCTTTGAGGGAGCCAACTATTGATAAAGACAAGAAACTTAGATTCGCACTATTGAGTCCTGTCTATTTCAGAACACAAGGAGATTCAGCTTCTCTAGGCTCCTGAGATAATCCATTCCAACCGGAAACATGATATTACAAAAGCAGCTAAAGAATAGCGTAGTTGCTATAGGGGACCAGAAGAAAGCCATTGCCATCTACTGCCATCTGCCAAACTCAAGAGCTAACATGTGCCCTTCCCATAGCAGTGAATATTGTTTCTTTCTTTGAGAGATTTGTGAAGTGCCTACCCATTGAATAGAAGTGGGGAGGGAGAGAGGGAAATAAGTATTTATTAAGCACCAACTTTATTCCAGGGGGCAGCTAGGTGGTATAGTGGATAGAGCACCAGTGCAGGAGTCAGGAGGACCTGAATTCAAATCTCACCTCAGACACTTGACACTCACCAGCTGTGTGACCTTGGGCACTTAACCCCAATTGCCTCAGCCTGAGTCATCTCTAGTCCTCCTGATGAATATCTGGTCACTGGATTCAGATGGCTGTAGAGGAGAAGTAAGGCTGGTGACCTGCACAGTCTTCCCTCACTCAAAACAAACTCAAGTACAAGTCATGTCATCATTTCTCTGATGGTATGGTCTTCTTCGGCAACGAAAGATGAACACACACACACACACACACACACACACACATTTTATTCCAGGAGCTGTGCTAAGCACTTTACAGATATTTTCTCATTTGATAAAATACCTAATTCCTGAAATTAGGAGCTATAAACAAAGTTACCAGAACGAGTGAGTGACATCTGAATTTCTACTCTAGGTTTTCAGTACGTATCTTGGTCCCTTCTAGCTGCAAAACTCTATGACTAACACTAATGGAATACATCATTTAATTCAATCTCTTATTTTCACAATGATCTTTGTAATTCATTGAAAATGGTATTGCTATGAAGAGGAAATATATTAGTGTCACTGTACATGATTTTGAACCATTATGAAGACCATTTTAAATCCAGAGGTCATGAATTTACTTTTTCATTAGGAGCATTCTTCCAGTAATTTATAGACTTTCTTTCCTTCAAACAAGAGAAGTAAGAAGATAGGTATTTTGGAGTAAATATGTCACAGTCTAGGGGTGCTAGGAACCTCAAAATGCAAGGGTACAGGGTAGGGGTCTACCTCAGAAGAATTTGACCACTCAAGCCTTCTTTCAGTCCAGATAGTGAGTGAGTTTATTAAGACACCAGTTGTAGTGCATGAGATTTCTAGTGAGTCTGAGGTATTTGTGATGCCAATACAAGTAGGCCAGATTCTTAATTTGATGAGATAGGATCAATAACTTTCACACAGAAAAAGACTGTGAGAAAATCTGGATGGGATCAAGGAGTGGCAAGTAGCCTAGAGTGGTCCAGAGGTAACAGAGAATGAAAGACTGGGCTGGGGGTGGGGGAAAGGCCACAACAAAAGGCCAGTTGAAAGAATTATACTAGGATGGGCCAGATTCAGATGCTTCAGGATCTGCCAGGGATCTGGGCTGCTGAAATTTGTGCTCCATCAGCCCCATCAGATTTCATCTAGAATGATCAAAAGAGATTATCTGGTTCATCCTCATTTTGTAGATGAAGAAACTAAGGTATTGAGAGATCAAGTTATTTCCCCAAGATCCTAGAGGTAGTAAGAGATGGAGCCAGGATTCAGACTAAGGATTCAAACAGATATCTATAATGTCTTAGCCATACTTAATAATTACTAAACAACAATCTAATTTGATAACTTTTAGAACAGTTCTACAAAGATTTAATTATACAGTCCCTATTCCTTTAATGTTATAGTCAATAAGTAAAACCTAGGGCTGTCCAAATTAAACTTATTGTTCAATTTTCAGCAAGATTGATGAGAAGATCATAGCTTTAGAGCCAGGAGGGACCAAAGAGGCCATCTAGTTCAACCCCTTCATTTTACATATCATATGATCACAGGGCCATGGATCTAGAGTTGGAAGGGACCTAAGAGATTTTCTAGTCCAATATTCTCATTTTTAGTTGAAGAAGCTGAGACCAAGAGGGGTGAAGGCTCTTGACCAAGGTCACATAGATAGTGAATGCTCTGTGATGCAATACTGGATCTGGAGTGAAGAACATGAGAGGTTAAATCCTGCCTCTGGTATCTTCTGGCTATGTGACCCTGACTAAATCATTTGACCTCTCTTAGCCTGATTTTCCTCATCTGTAAAATCAGGATAATAATAGCACCAATATCCAAAGGTTATTGTGAGGATCAAATGAGATAATATATGTAAAGGACATTGCAAGATTCAACTTCCTATGTAAATGCTAATTATTTAAGGTAATAATCATTATTAGTAGCAAATGGCAGAATTAAAATTTGAACTTTTTTTATTATCGTTGTGGTTTGTCCTGTATTCTCAGAGAGGACCATGATATCAGGGAGGTGATACCATGACATGCAAGTGAATTGTATTTAAGTGAGGCAGGGCTGTGCAAAGTCACCAGCCTCACTTTCACCTCTGGAACCATGTAGGTCCAGTGGCCAGATATAGATCAGAACAACTGGAGATGGCCTCAGAATTTGAACCTAGATCTTGACTCTAAGTTTGATGTACTTTCCACAATGCAGACAGGAAAAATTAAATCTAAGACCAGATCCCTTCTATCATCTCAAAATAGCAGGAAATATGTCAAATAGAGTAAAAGAATAATAACAACAAATACAAAAATGGGAAAGGAAAGAAAGAATCATGAGAAGAAAAGCATAGAAAAAAAGAAAAACTGGAGCTGGACAGAGTGAGAGGGAAAGAGAATAAGAAAGGGGAGATAGAGACAGAGAGAGATTTATTACTACACTAAGGAGAGAATTTGAGGAAAGTATCTCCCTGAGGGGTAGAAAAGCACATTTGTGGATGAGGACAGAGGGATACATAAGTCAACAGGCAGCATTCTGTAGCAAAAAACTTTTTGAAACAAATTATAGAATGTATGCCATTTGGGGGAAATCACATGACTTGGGGGAACTTGAAATTTGACTAGGAGCTATTGAAGGGAAGGGTCTTCCATACTTAGTCCACTGCAATATTTCAAAATACTCTGTAGCCTAATTCAACCTCCACAAAGAACTTCCATGTAGAACTTGGATTAGACTTATTCTGTTTGGTCCCAGATATGAGAACAAGCAGAAGAGGATGGAAGTTGCATAGAGACACGTTTGTACTTGATTTAAGAAAAAGGTTCCTAATAACTAAAACTAGCCAAAAGTGGAATGTGTTGCTTTGAAGCAGTGAGTGAAATTCTTTCTAATTCTGAAATTGTGTAAATCTGTGACAATAGAATGTGCAAAGATAATCCAAAGAATATAGATTTTTCAGAAAAATAAAATGAAAGAAAAAACTAAAAAACAGACCTTAGTATATTCCACAAGAAAATTTCCCAGAAGTATTAGAGAATATGAAGTATACTTTATTTTATTTTCCAATAGAATCCATAGGCTAATGACAGAAATATCAAGTTTAAGTCCCCAAGAAACATTGTGGACAACATCAGATCTCTACAATTAAACAAATTATGTAGGCATTCAGGATCAAAAGAAGGGTAAACTGAGGCAAACAGAGGTTAACCCAAGGCTGTACCAGCTACCTACCTCAAACTTTACATGATAAGTAAAAGCAATCTGGATCATCTAAGCTTCTAATCCAATACATGAAGAATCAAAGGGAAATTGAAATGATAGTTTTTTAAAATTAAATTAATGTATACCTCCAAATCACATATCCTATAAAGTCTAGCTTAATCAATGAGAAAAGATAAGCTTTTATAAAGGGGGACACTACAAGAGTAAATAATTAGAAATGGAGGTAGTGATGAGGATCATCTATATAAACCTTACCTAGGATGGGAGCTTGCAAAGGCAGAGAAGGAAATATATACTAAATATGTGCAGATAGAAATGACAGTATTTGCCAACTATTTGGATGTATGAGGGTAAGTGTAATTATTTATCCCAGTTATGTGTCCCAATGTAGATGAATCCGAGATCCATTTGTCCAGCTATAGTATCAGTTCCACGTTACCAAACACCTTTTGGACATTTCAAGCTAGATGTCTCATAGGCATCTCAAACTCAACATGAAGCCATTCTCTTCCATCTAATACCGACCCCTCTTCTAAAATCATATCATGACAAATTCATAGATTTAAAACTAGAAGGAATCTATTTTGATTCTTCCATTTATCAGTATCCTACTCTCCTGAAATTACTTTGTGCAAGGTAGTTAAGGACTAGAGATACAAAATAAGATAGTCCTTACTCTCAAAGAACTTTTTTTCTCTTTGGAGAAACCACATACATAAAGAAAAATCAATGCAAAATATATACAAAGTAGATACAGGAGAGGACATTTCATAGGAATTTTATAAGTCAAAAGTAAAGAGGGAGTGCATTTCTGTAACTGGTAACATCCTGTGCTGAAAATGAAGAGGCATGCACAGGTGACCAAAGGTAGACCATTTTTAAAATGTACTAATAAAATATATTAACATATATTTTATATACATATATGATATACCATTAATATATATTAATATATAATAGAATATATTCTTTACTGATTTGGACAGACTGCTTTGCTAACTACCTTTTCCTTTTATTCCTCCTCACAGAACCTTTTCACCTTGATCACAAATCAAATATTTAAAAAAATAGATTCCCTCTATAGTCTGTCTTTTGTTTGTAGCAAAAGGGAAATTTCAGAAGGTACTGATGTGTACACGATGGGATGGTAGTAAGAGAGAAGTAGAGATAATTCCAGACCCCTAAAACCCTTTCATGGGGGCAATGCTGAGTCATGGGGGCAATTCATAGGATCTACACTGAGTGGGCTACCTCCAACACAACCAACCAACCACAAGCCTGTTTCAACTGATAAATATTTCTAATAATTAAAAGCATCTGAACTACAGGATATTTCATTTTCTAGATCAGTATTTCCAAAACCAAATTTGTCACAGAATATCTTGGGGTTTGAAATTTTTTGATGAAACCTATAAATAATGCTGTTGTTCAGTCATTTTCAGTCATATCCAACTCTTTGTCACCCCATTTGGGTTTTTCTTGCCAAAGATACTAGGGTGGTTTGCCATTTCCTTCTCCAATTCATTTTACAGATGAGGAACTGAGGCAAACAGGATTAAGTGACTTACCTAGGGTCACACAACTAGTAAGTATCTGAGGCCAGATTTAATTTCAGGTCTCCCTGACTTCAGGCCAAGCACTGAATTCATTATTAAACAGTCACTGGGCTAAGTACTGGGGGTGCAAAGAAAGGCAAAAGATAACCCTTGCCTTTAAAGAAGTTTTGTCAAAAAAAATAGATGTCAACATTGATTCAATTTGCATACCAAAAATTGGCTACACATCAAAGATCTGAGGTGGGGGGTGGGGGTTGGATGAATTACAAGTTCAATGAGTCAACAGTGTGACATGGCACCCAAGAAGGTGAGGGTGATCTGCATTAAGAAAGGATTGACTTCTAGGAGTTAGTCACTTACAATCCTGCTATACGCACTGCTATAGTCAGACCATATCTGTCATATTGTCAGTCAGTCAACAAGCATTTATAAAGCACCTACTATGTGCCTCTGTGAGAAGTACTTGGGATTACAAAGAAAGATAAAAAGACAGCCCCTGCCCCCAAGGAGTTTACAGTCTAATGAAGGAGACAATGTGCAAGCAACTATGTACAAACAAGATAAATTGGAGATTATCAACAGAGGGAAGATGCATTTCTAGGCACCATAGTTCATGAATAGCTTTGGTAAGTTGGAGGGCATCTGCCATCCAGTTTGGTGAAGATTCTTGAGTTCATTGCATATAAGAATCAATTGAAGGAACTAAGTATATATAAGCCTGAAGAAAATTCTCAGGGAATACAGGTCTTCAAATATTTAAAGGGGTTGTGTTATGGAAGAGGGATTGGATTTGTTCTTATTGTCCCCAGAGCCATAAAGAGTAGAATTTAGAAAGAGACCACTCCAGACATGATATGAGGAAAAATTTTCTAACAATTAGATATATCTAAAAGTGGAAGAGTCCACCTTCAGAGGGAATAGCAAGAGCTTCTTGCTTTGGTATTGGAAAAGGGCAGTTTATTGATTTCTGTTTGGTTTGGTTAGATCTCACAGTCTTGCTGGATGAAGGACTGGGAAAACATGTCCTAGGGTACTAAGGATAACCACGTCTCCTTTAAAGATACAAGCTCATTCACCACTTTTCTCTTTCTTTCATCCCACTATTTTCCATGACCCAATCTAATCATTACACAGAATCACAACATCCAGAGTTTTTCCCCAATAACCATTGCTGTAAATTCTGAGATTATTGTGTCTCACAAGATGAGTTCCTAAGAACTGATGAGAGTTTGAGAAACCCAACTATCGCAACGTTGACATGACTAAACACTGAGTTCTTGTGGTTATTTCTTCCAGATATGATGCTGGCAAACTCGTTGAAGAAGTTGAAGCAAATTTTGTTCTCTGGGAGATATTTGGAAGAAATGATTTTGGCTATGAATTATCCATGTCTGAAGTAAGTGATTTTTTTTCACTTGCAAGGCATTTAGTTATATATTTTGACTAAGTGTTTTCCTTTTAAGTTTATGCCATTTTCTGAACAGGGTTGGTGGCACATGCCTGTAATCTCTGCTAACCAGAAAGTTGAGGTTGGTGGATCACTTTAGCTCAAAAGTTCTAAGGTATAGTGAGTGAAGCCAATTGGCCACTTGCACCAAGTTTGGCATCATTATGGAGAGCCCCTAGGAACAGGGAGTCATCGGGTTGCATAAGGTGTAAACCAGTCAAGTTGGATACAGAGCAGGCCAAAAGTGCTTTTATAATAATCAGCAGGGGATAGATTCTGTGACTAGCCTTTCTACTTCTATCCTGGTAAGTGTGAGAGACTCAGTCTTTAAAAAAAAAAATCCTCTTCTAAGAAAAGTAGAGCTAAGCTATTTAAGGGTAAGAAAGGAACCAGATTTCCCTACGATAAAGTTTCTGCTATAGGGGAAAAGCAATGTTTTTATTAGATTTACTAGTCTTTTAATCAAACCTATCAGCTCAGAAACAATGAAATCTTCATTCTGCTGTCAGAAACTTTGATATCTAGAGATTTTATTGGATAAGATTGTTGTGACCTTTATCTTGCAAACAAGCTCTTATGTTAAGTTCCATCTGAATTCTCACTTAATACGACAAACTTCTAGAATTTCTATTGCATGGGTTTGGCATGTCTGCTTTGGCACAATATATAACAAATTGTTTCTGCTACCACACTGTCAAAATGTCCAATAGACAATATCTAATATTTTATGTTTAAAATTTACTTTGTCAGATAGTTGCCAGATTTATGTTTGGAATTCTGTAGGGTGGTTTGAAAAAGAAGGGGTTTAGGCTAGACTATCTCAGCTGTTAATGATAAACAAATCCATTGACTAATTCACACTTAATATCTACCAGATGCAGACTATGGAAATAGGATTATCAAGAATATCTTATGATCTTTGTATCAAATTTCTCTGATAAGCTTAGGTTTGGTATCTAAGACATGTAAACAATCAACAGAAATTTCTAAGTTCAAAATCCATCCCCAATAGACAAATGATCAAAGGATAGGAACAGCCAGTTCTCTAAAAAAAAATTACAAACAACTACAAATCTTTAATAATAAGAGAAATACACATCAAACAGCCCTAAAGTTTTACCTTACAACCTGCAAATTAACAAGGATGACAAAAGAGAGGAAAAGTTAATGTTGGAGGGGCCGTGGAAAAATAGGCACACTAATTCATTGTTACCAGAGCTGTGAATCAGTATAACCATTTTGCAAATCAGTTTGGAATTATGAAAATAAAATATCCACATTTTTTTGGCCTTGAAATACCATGACTGTGCTTATAAGCCAAGGAGGTCTTTGAATAGAAGAAAGCCTCTATAGGCATCAAAATTTTTATAACAACACTTTTTGTGATAGCAAACAATTAGAAATATGTGCCCATTGATTGGAAAATAGGTAAACAAATTATGGCACATGAGTACAATGGAATATTGCTGTGTTGTAAGAAATTATGAATGTGAATACATAGAAGAATGGAAGAAGATCTATGTGAACTGATGCAAAGTCAAGTCAACAGAACCAAGAAAACAATATATAAAATGATTATGAGGTAGAGCCAAGATGGTAGAGTGAGAGGAACTACTCACCTAAGCTCTTAGACAAACTCCTTCAGATACCTCTAAAAAGAGACTGACCAAATTTTGGAGGGGCAGAATCCAAGAAGAGACAGACTGTGGCAAATTCATAGCCCAGGACAGATTGGAAGGTTGAAGGGAAAGTTCTGTTCTGCGGGGGTGGAGGAGCACACATCACACAACGCAGCACATCCCCTTCACAGCAGGGCCAAGCAGGAAAGCTCTGGGGTGATCTGAGGCAGCAGCAATGCAGAAACTCGGGCATATCAGCCCAGGATGGGAGTCCAGTGGAACCAAGAGAGTGAGAACCACAGAACCTCAGGTAACTGCAGTGGCTGCTCCTGAGACTATCAGCCTGCAGATTAAATGCTTGTAAGTCATCTACTTGAACTTCCAGGAGCCAAAATGGCAGAGTAATTGGTAAATGCTCTCTCCCCCTCCCTTTGTTGACCTTGAAAGAACCATAAAATATTTCCCCAGAAAAATCCTGGATCAGTGGGATCAGCAGAAGGGGAAACAGTCTCATAGCATGTGAGGCTAGGAAAATTGCTAATGAGGATTCCTCCTCTTCATGTGGCAGAAGAAGAACACTACAGGACCAGAACTGTCCCAGACAGCCCCACCTCAGTGAACTGGGAGGAGATCCAGAGCCCCAGGTGGTGGAGCCTCACAACCACCAACACCAGGACCCCAGACGTGCCTCAGCACCCCAGTGGAAATGGGAAGACACTGGGGCAGCCGGAATCACCAACCCCTGAGCTTGCCTTTGCTCTAGCTCAGCTGAGAAGATCTCATGTGGCCAGATCACCCTTTGCCCACACTTAACAAGTTAACTCCAGGGCAAATCCAGGGAAACACGACCAGAATTCACCTGGTCTCTGTTTTCTCACACCAGCCAGTTCAGCACCAGGTTCTTTAACTTCCACCTGAAAGAACCATAGACCACAACAGAGAAAACCTCATCATCATGAGTAAGAAGCAAAACAGGAAGGAAAACACCATAGAATCTTTCTATGGGGACAAGGACCAAAACATGAATACCAAAGAGGTCAGCATTGAGACTGTACTCCCATCTGAAATTTCAGAAGGGAATAGAAACTGGTTGCAAACACAAAGAGTACTCTTGGAAGAGCTGAAGAAGAATTTTAAAAGCCAAATTAGAGAAATAGAAGAAAAACTGACCAGTGATTTTAAAAGTATGAAAAAAGAATTCACTGAAGAGAACAACTCCTTAAAAAGGAAAATTGGACAAATGGAAAAGGAAGCACAAAACCTAACTGAAAAAATTGGACAAATGGAAAAGGAATTCAAAAAGAGAAAAATAAATTCTTAAAAGGAATAATTGGACAGATGGAAAAGGAGATGCAAAAGTTAAGTGAAGAAAACAATTTGATAAAAATTAGAATTTGGAAAGTAGAAGCTAATGATTCTATGAGACATCAAGAATCAGTCAAACAAAATCTAAAGAATGAAAAGATAGAAGAAAATTTAAAATATCTAATGGGAAAAACAACTGATCTGGAAAACAGATCCAGGAAAGAAAATCTAAGAATTATTGGCCTGCCAGAAAACCATGAAGAAAAAAAGAGTCTGAACAATATCTTCCAAGAAATCATCAAGGAAAACTGCCTAGAAGTCCTAAATCCAGAGGACAAAATAGTCTTCGAAAGAATCCACTGTTCACCTCCTGAAAGGGATCCCAAACTAAAACTATCAAGGAATATCATTGCCAAATTCCAGAATTATCAAGTGAAGGAGAAAATACTATAGGCAGTCAGAAAGAAACCATTCAAATATCAAGGAGCTACAGTCAGGATCACAAAGAATCTTGCAGCTTCTACATTAAAAGGTAAAAGGAATTGAAATATGATATCCCATAAGGCAAAGGAGCTGGGACTACAGCCAAGGATCAATTACTCAGCAAAGTTGAGCATAATATTTCAGACAAGGAGATGGACATTCAATGAAATAAGGGATTTCCAGACCTTCCTGATGAAAAGGCTGGAAGCCAATAGAAAATTCAATCTTCAAACACAGGTCTCAAGGGAGGCATAAAGAGAAACAGGGGGGAAAAAAACTTGTTACTCAATATGAGCAAACTGTTTACATCCCAATAAGGGAAGATGATACTTGTTAATTTTGAGAATTGTACATATATATATATAAAGGATATACATAGATAGAGGGAGCAGGTATAAAGTAAATGATGTAATGATAACAAATGTGAATGAAGGGTGCAAAGGGATTGTAACAGGAGAAGTGAAAAAGAGAAGGCATAAAATGGTAAATTACATCACAAGAACAGGCACAAAACTATATTGCAGTAGAGGGAAAGAGGAGGGAGAGGAGCATTGTTTGAGAGGTACTCTCATCTGATTTGGATCAAGGAGGGAACAACAACCTTAATTAAGTATATAAATCTAACTAGCTCTATAGGCAGGAAGAGGGGAAGGGAGAGAGAAAGGGGAGGGGAGGGTAAAAGGGAGGGAAGAAGTGGTAAGGGAAAAGGGGAGTAAAAGGGAGGGGAGCTGAAAGAAGGGAGGGAAGACTGAGGGAGGTGGTGATAAAAATTAAAACTCTATTGTGGAGGGGAAGGGAGAAGGGAGAACTAAAAATTACAAAAGGTGGGAAAGAGGATGGAGGGAGAGACACAGATAGTAATTATAACTGTGAATGTGAATGGTATAAATTCTCCCATAAAACAGAGGCAGAATGGATTAAAAAACATAATCCAACAATATGTTGTTTACAAGAAACACATTTGAAATGGGGGGATACTCACAGGTTAAAGGTAAAAGGTTGGAGCAGAATATACTGTGCTTCATCTGATGTAAAAAAGCAGGGGTAGCAATTCTAATCTCAGACAAAGCAAAAGCAGAAATAGATCTAATCAAAAGAGATAAGGAAGGAAACTGTATCCTGCTAAAAGGCACCATAGACAGTGAAGTAATATCATTACTAAACATATATGCTCCAAGTGGCATAGTATCCAAATTTTTAGAGGATTAGTTAAGCGAGTTACAGGAAGAAATAGAGAGCAAAATTATACTAGTGGGGGACCTCAACCTCCCCCTCTCTGAACTTAGTAAGTCTAACCTCAAAATGAACGAGAAAGAAGTTAAGGAGGTGAATAAAACTCTGGATAAGGTAGATATGATACATCTCTGAAGAAAATTCAATGGGGAAAGAAAGGAATATACCTTTTTTCTCAGTGGTACATGGCACATATACAAAAATTGATCATGTACTAGTGCATAAAAACCTCACAATCCAATGCAGAAAGGCAGAGATAGTCAATGCATCCTTCTCAGATCATAATGCAATAAAAATTATATGTAATAAAAGACCAAAGACCATGGAAAGATAGACCAAAAATTAATTGGAAACTAAACAATCTAATCCTAAAGAATGAGTGAGTTAAACAACAAATTATAGAAACAATTAACAACTTCATTCAAGAGAATGACAATAATGAGACAACCTACCAAATCTTATGGGATACTGCAAAAGCAGTTCTTAGGGGAAGCTTTATATCTTTGAATGCCTACATGAATGAAGTAGAGAAAGAGGAGATCAATGAACTGGGCATGCAGTTGAAAAAGCTAGAAAAAGAAAAAATTGAAAATCCCCAAATAAATACCAAATTAGAAATACTGAAAACCAAAGGAGAGATTAATAAAATTGAAATTAAGAAAACTATTGAAATAATAAATAAAACCAAGAGTTGGTTTTATGAAAAAAAACAATAAAAATCAATAAACCTTTGGTCAATTTGATTAAAAAGAAGAAGAAAACCAAATTACCAATATCAAAAATGAAAAGCATGAACTAACCTCCAATGAGGAGGAAATTAAAACAGTAATTAGAAATTACTTTGCCCAACAGTATGCCCATAAATTTGACAATCTAAATGAGATGGATGACTATTTTAAAAAAATATAAATTGCCCAGATTAACAGAAGAGGAAGTTGAATACTTAAATAATTCCACCTCAGAAAAAGAAATTGAACGAACCATCAATGAACTCCCTAGGAAAAAATCTCCAGGGCCAGATGGATTTACAAGTGAATTCTATCAAACATTTAAAGAACAGTTATTTCCAACACTATATAGACTATTTGGGAGAATTGGGGAAGAAAGAGTACTACCAAATTCTTTTTATGATGCACATATGGTTTTGAAACCTAAACCAGGAAGAGCCAAAATAGAGAAAGAAAACTATAGACCAATTTCTCTAATGAATATAAATGCAAAAATTTTAAATAAAATTTTAGCAAAAAGAATACAGCAACTTATCACAAGACTAATACATTATGATCAGTTAGGATTCATACCAGGAATGCAGGACTAGTTCAATATTAAGAAAACTATTAGCATTATTGATCATATCAACAACAAACCTAACAGAAACCACATGATTATCTCAATAGATGCAGAAAAAGCTTGACAAAATATAACACCCATTCCCACTAAAAACACTGGAAAACATAGAAATAAGGGGAACTTTCCATAAAATAATGTGCAGTATCTACCTAAAACCTTCAGCAGGCATTATATGCAATAGAGATAAGCTAGATGCATTCCCAATAAGATCAGGGGTGAAACAAGGATGTCCATTATCACCACTATTATTCAATATGGTACTAGAAATGTTAGCTGTAGCAAAGAGAAGAAAAAGAAATTGAAGGAATTAGAATAGGCAAAGAAGAAACTAAGTTATCACTCTTTGCAGATGATATGATGATATATTTATAGAAACACAGAGAATCAAGTAAAAAACTACTTGAAATAATAAACAACCTTGGCAAAGTTGCAGGTTACAAAATAAACCCACACAAATCTTCTGCATTTCTATATATTACTAACAAAGCCCAACAGCAAGAGATAAAAAGAGAAATCCCATTTAAAGCTATAGTAGACATTATATAATATAATAAAAATGATAACTCTACCTAAATTAATTTACCTATCAGTGCCATGCCAATCAAACTACCAGATAATTATTTTCTAGAGCTAGAAAAAATAATATCAAAATTCATCTGGAAGAACAAAAGGTCCAGAATATCAAGGGAACTAATGATAAGAAATGCTAGGGAAGGTGGCCTAGCTCTACTCGATCTCAAATTATATTATAAAGCAGCAATTATCAAAACCACTTGGTACTGGCTAAGAAACAGAAAGGTGGACCAGTGAATTAGGTTAGGTACTCAAGACACAGTAGTCAGTGAATATAGCAATCTACTGTTTGATAAACCCAAGGAACCCACCTTCTGGCATAAGAACTCACTATTCGACAAAAATTCCTGGGAAAACTAGACAACAGTGTGGCGAAAACTAGGCATAGACCAATACCTAACACCATACACAAAAATAAAGTCCAAATGGGTACATGATCTAGATATAAAGATTAATACTATAAACAATTAGTGGAGCAAGGAAACATATATTTATCAAATTTATGGAGAAGGGAAGAATTGTTGACTAAACAAGAGATAGAAAGCATTAGGAAGTGCAAAACGGATAATTTTGATCATGTTAAACTGAAAAGGTTTTGCACAACCAAACCCAGTGAAACCAAGATTAGGAGGGAAGCAGAAAACTAGGAAAAATTTTTGCAACTAGTGTCTGTGATAAAAGCCTCATTTCTAAAATATATAGAGAACTGAGTGAAATGTACAAGAATACCAGTCATTCCCTAATTGATAAATGGTCAAGGTATATGAACAGGCAGTTTTCAGAGGAAGAAATTAAAGCTATCTATATTCATATGAAAAAATGCTCTAAATCACTATTGATCAGAGAGATGCAAATCAAAACAACTCTGAGGTACCACATCGCTCCTATCAGATTAGCTAACATGACAAAACAGGAAGATGATAAATGTTGGAGAAGATGTGGGAGAGTTGGAACACTAATTCATTGTTGTTAGAGCTGTGAGCTGATCCAACCATTCTGGAGAGCAATTTGGAACTATGCCCAAAGGGCTATAAAAATGTGCATACCCTTTGACCCAGCAATATCACTTCTAGAACTGTATCCCCAAGAGATCATAAAAATGGAAAAGGATCCCACATATACAAAAATATTTATAGCAGCAGTCTTTGTGGTGGCCAAACCTAGAAATCAAGGGGGTGTCCCATCAATTGGGGAATGGCTGAACAAATTGTGGTATATGAATGTAATGGAATACTATTGTGCTATAAGAAATGATGAACAGGAAGACTTCAGAGAGGCCTAGAAAGACTTATATGAGCAAAATGAGCAGAACCAGGAGAACTTTGTACACCACAGCAACCACAATGTGCAAGAATTTTTTCTGGTAAACTTAGAACTTCATTGCAATGCAAGGACATAAAAAATTCCCAGTGCTCTCTTAACGCAAAATGCCTTCCACATCCAGAGAAAGAACTATAGAATTCAATCACAGAATGAAGCAGATCATTTTCTTTTGTATTATGTTTTGGTTTGTTTTATGATTTCTCCCATTCATTTTAATTCTTCTGTGCAACATGACTAAGGTGAGAATGTATTTAATGGGAATGTATGTATAGAACCTATATAAAATTGTATGACATCTCAGGGAGGAAGAGGGGAGGGAGGGGGAAAAAGGAGGAGGGAGGGGAAAAGATCTAAGTTGTATGGAAATGATTGTAGAACACTCAAAACAAATAAAATAATAATAAAATGAATTTTAAAAAATAAAATGATTATAGCATTGTAAGTGGAAATTATGATCACAAAAACATTTAAAAATAAATTGCAAAGTGACAAAGAGCAAGCACAGCTCAAAAGAAGTGATATGAGGTAGCTGGTAGCACAGTGGAGAGAGTGCTGGACCTGGAATCAGGAAGACCTGAATTCATATCTAGCCTCAGACACTTACTGGACTTACTAAATCAGATAAATCTTTGTTTCCTCAATTGTAAAATGAGCGTAATAATAGCATCTGCCTCATAGGCTTGTTGTGAAGATAAAATGAGATAATATTTGTTAAGTACTTGACAAATGCCTGGTATTTATCAGGCACTTAATAAATGCTTGTTCCCTTACCACCTGCACTCCAAAGGCCTGGGAGCAGTCTTATTCCCAACGAACAATATACATCAGAAACCTATTGTATTTTCCAGTAGATAACTTACTGACAAAGTGAGACTCATCTCATGTACAAATTGTGGTGCTTAACTTGGAAGTCAACTTTCACTCACTCATATATGCTAACATCATATTTGTGAAGCTCAGATTCAAGTAGGGATGGATACCAAACCTCTTCTGGCTGGTGCTAAATCAGATGTGCCAATCAAAGATGAATAGAAGGACCAAACAGCATCAAGTTTAGCCCACATTTATCAGGGAAGATTAATGTGACAGCAGATACCCTGTCTTGTAAAGTCACGTGAGTCCACAGTCATGGTGATAGTCACAGAAAGGATGAAGGCAATCCCTCTCACTCAGGCTTCTGTCATGTGAAAGTGAAGCTGAGAGTTATGGACATCTACCAGGAAGTAGGCCATCAGTGGATACACGCTTTGTTATATCAAACCAATCTTTGAAGCCTTTGTTAGCTTTGGCTGTCCTTGAATGGATGATTGTGGAAGCAACTGCAAGATAAAGAGCTACAAAATGTGCTCTAAGACTGTACATGAGTTGTGACTTTAATTTTCTTCCTCTGATGGTACCCTTTTATTGAGAGAATGATGCAAGTTGGGATATTGTGGTGGATTATTATACTGGGCAGTAAATATTGATGGTACGTGAGATACCATTGGTGTTTGCCAAGGCATTTCACTCTGCAGTCATAAAAGCACCACAGGTTGATTTGAGACATTTAGGTTAGTTTAAAAAAAACCCTAGAGCTGATAATGAAATAGATTCTGTCAGGACAAAATGGCCATAAATGTCCATGAGAAATGTGAGATTTTTGCTTGAAGAATTTGAAGGAAAATTTGAATTACATATTCTGCAGTATTGAAAGTGTGAATTATCTCCATGAATGTGTTTGAAAGGACATGCATGGAAGAAGCACAAATGTCCGACCATGTAGTAACAAGTGTGGCCAGGTAAACTCATAGTGCTCACATTACGGAGTCTCTAATTTCTATCTTCTGGTGATGTGATAGTGTTACTCTCCGCTTCTCAATACTAGGCATTTTTTCTTCACTCCCTTTTAGGAACTGTATCATCTCTGCTCTCTGCTGGGTCATCTCTGCTAAGCATATCCATTTGTTCCTAGCGCCAGGGTTTCCTGAGCTGCTTTTTGCTACCATATGCCACATGGTATAATGAATGCACTAAAACACCTGTTGGATCCCTCTTTCTGCTCTCTCTACTATCTGATAGAGTATAACCACTAATGATCTTCTTCCTAGCAAAAAAGAACTAAAGCTCTTTCATTCCCTATAACTTAAGGTTATGACAGCTGTACCCAAACAAACAGACAGGCTCTTCTTTCTTTGTTTTTCAAACTGTTCTCCTGA
Source organism: Notamacropus eugenii (assembly GCF_028372415.1). Taxonomy (NCBI): domain Eukaryota; kingdom Metazoa; phylum Chordata; class Mammalia; order Diprotodontia; family Macropodidae; genus Notamacropus; species Notamacropus eugenii. The sequence continues at coordinate 405,767,571 of NC_092873.1, forward strand.
TGCTGGCTCAAAGTCTCTGGTTCCAGTTGAATATCAGATATGGGGTTGGAAAACTCACTTTATCACATATCAGAGCCTTGATTAATACTCTGCATCCCCTCAAACCCTTTTTTGAGAATCCAACAAAACTACCAAGTAGTTGTGTGGGGCTGGATGCCAAGCAAATTAACCTGGGTATAACCACAAAAGAGCTAGGTGAATGGGATTTGGGGGAGGTAGAAGGGAGAGCATCTCTATCAACCTCTGCCTTAACTCCGTCATTCTAAATTTCTGCCTTTATTCTATACATTTCTTGCAGAAAAAAAAGTGCTGATATTTGTTGCTCTATCCACATCAACAAAACAAAGGCAATGAAATAAACAACAATGTACCTATAAATGTACCTAGGGAAATCATTTGGGAATATAGTTTTTACTCTGCCGAAATTCTACTCAATCTTATGCCTTTTCTGGCTTCAGTAGTTTATATAATAAAAATGACATACTGAATTGCATAAAATCATCATAAGTTTCGGTCATTTGTGGGAAACTATACAGCAGCAAACAGCAATTAAGGTAACCTGATTTTTTATGGACAACTTCGATACATTTTTCATGAGCCAATTTACTGAGAAAGCCAGTGTTAACATTTTTGGTGGGCTATGATATCAATGAGCGCCAGAAATGCCCAGTTCCTGCTACTGCTTCTAGGACAGTAAAAAACTTCAGCAGATATGAAGGGCTAGTCTAGTGATATATGAATGATAGAAGGCGTGGAAGACCAAGGTGTCCAACACAATGAGATTTAAGACTCCTTGCAATGTTGACTATTTTTATCTGTTTTCCCAGTTATTCCTTCTAATTCCACCATCTTATCATAAAGTCTTAATTTTTCAGAACCTAGGGACTGTAGCCCAGATACTTCTGTCTCTAACCCTGGGCTCAGTTCTTGGGTTATGAATTTTATCATCTGTGAGATATGGAGAACAATTTGGAATTATGTCCAAAGGGCTATAAAAACTGTACATAGCTTATGACCCAGCAATATCACTATTAGATCTATATCCCAAAGGAATCAAAGAAAAAGGCCCTATATGTACCAAAATATTTCTAGCAGCTATTTTTGTGATGACAAGGAATTGGAAATTAATACCCATCAATCAAGGGATGACTGAATAAATTCTAGCATATTATTGTAATGAAATACTATTGTGCTATAAGAAATGATGAGCAAGATGCTTTCAGAAAAACCCAGGAAGACTTACATGAACCAATGCAAGGTGAAGTGAGAAGAACCAGGAAAATATTGCACACAGTAACAGTAATACTGTATGATGATCAACTTTGAATAACTTAGCTTTTCTTGGCAATACAATGATCCAAGACAATTTCAATGGACTCATAATGAAAAATGCTATCCACCTCCAGAGAAAGAATTGATAGAGTATGAATACAGATTGAAGTATTTTTTAAATTTATTATTCTTTTCATTGTCTGTATTTTATTTTGCAACAGAGCTAATATGGAAATGTTTTTGCATGACTGCACAAATATAAACTATATTAAATTATTTGCCTTCTCAAGGGAGCTAGAAGAGGAGAAGGAAGGAGAGAATATGGAACTCAAAGTGTTTATTAAAATGAATGTTAGAAAAATTGTGTTTATATGTAATTGAGAAAAACTAAAATTAAATGTAAATGTAAAATAAATGTCCTAGTCTCAAACATTACCTGGCCCTGGATCAGATTCCTTTTGGGCCCTCTTCCTAGCACAGTTCGGAAGCCTTGCAGTCTCTTTTTCAAGCTTCCTTGGATTTCCATGAGTCACCTTTCCAACAAATCAAGTATGCTTTCCCTCACCTTTAATCTCCCCTGTGACACTGCTTCCTTCTTACAGGTAATCATTGCTATGTCCTTGTTGAGGTCCTGCCCAGGACTGCCTTCTATTGATAGTAACCTGAATAGGAGATACTTTCTCCCTATCAAAACCAACTAGACTATGAAGTCCTTGACTTTACTTCATTTTATCTTAAGAGTAATAGCTAAAACTAAACCATTCCTCCCATGCAGATTAGTCTAGATTTTTATAAAAAGATATTGAGACATCCTCAGGCTTGGTTGGCTCAGTGGACAGAGAACTCAGATTCTTGATGTCACTTCCTCATGACCTGAGTACAAAGCAGCCATGAGGACCTTTGACTTCTGGAATATCATATTCCACGCCCTTCGATCCCTTAATGTAGAAGCTGCTACATCTTGTGTTATCCTGATTGTATTTCCACAATACTTGAATTGTTTCTTTCTAGCTTCTTGCAATATTTTCTCCTTGACCAAGGAACTCTGGAATTTGGCCACAATGTTCCTAGGAGTTTCTCTTTTTGGATCTCTTTCAGGCGGTGATCGGTGATTGGTGGATTCCTTGAATACTTAATTTGCCCTCTGGTTCTAGAAGATCAGGGCAGTTTTCCTTGATAATTTCATGAAAGATGATGTTTAGGCTCTTTTTTTGATCATGGCTTTCAGGTAGCCCTATAATTTTTAAATTGTCTCTCTTGGATCTATTTTCCAGATCAGTTGTTTTTCCAATGAGATATTTCATATTATCTTCCATTTTTTCATTCTTTTGGTTTTGTTTTGTGATTTCTTGGTTTCTCATAAAGTCATTAGCCTCCATCTGTTCCATTCTAATTTTGAAAGAACTATTTTCTTCAGTGAGCTTTTGAAACTCCTTTTCCATTTGGCTAATTCTGCTTTTGAAAGCATTCTCCTCATTGGCTTTTTGAACCTCTTTTGCCAATTGAGTTAGCCTATTTTTCAAGGTGTTATTTTCTTCAGCAGTTTTTGGGGTCTCCTTTAGCAAGGTGTTGACCTGCTTTTCATGCTTTTCTTGCATCTCTCTCCTTTCTCTTCCCAGTTTTTCCTCCACCTCTCTGACTTGATTGTCAAAATCCTTTTTGAGTTCTTCCATGGCCTGAGCCCATTGAATATTTATTTTGGATGTTTGGGATACAGAAGCCTTGATTTCTATGTCTTTCCCTGATGGTAAGCATTGTTCTTCCTCATCTGAAAGGAAGGGAGGAGATATCTATTCACCAAGAAAGTAACCTTCTATGGTCTTATTTTTTTCCCCCTTTTCTGGGCATTTTCCTAGCCAGTTACTTGACTTCTGAGTGTCCTCTCCACACCCACTTTGGTGCCCAGCCATTGCTTGGGGTCTGAAATTCAAATGCTGCTTCCCAGCCTCAGGGCTTTGGGCGGGGGCAGGGCAGCTATTCAGTGTGAGATTAAGTTCAGGTGCTCAGGTGGGGTGCTCAGCCTCACCGAGCTCAGATCCCTCAAGGGGTTTATGCAGAGACCTTCAACAATGGATCCGAACTCCTGCCTGTTTTGGGAGCCCCTGTCCACTGCTGCCTCCGCTGTTGCCTCCCGAGGGGGCCTGAGCTATGGGGACACCCCATTCCCCTCTCGGCAAGCCAAAAAGACCCTTTCACTGACCTTTGGCACCTGTGGGTGGAGGGACCAGTGTGGCCACTGGAGATCCCATACCTGAAGTCCTCTCAGATCTGCTCTTCTCCGTGCCACGTGGCTGGGCTCTGCTCAAGGTCTGGTGTGTGATGGACTTTTCATGTCAGTTCTTCAGGTCTCTCTGGAACAGAAATCTCCTCTGCTCCGTTGTTCTGTGGCTTTTGCTGCTCCCGAATTTGTTGGGAGTTCTTCTTCACAGGTATTTTATGGGCTGTGGGTTTGGAGCTAGCATATGTGTGTCTTTCTACTCCACCATCTTGGCTCCTCTTCTACTCCGCCATCTTGGCTCCTCCAGCCATGAGGACCTAAGGGCAATAGGGACAACATTCTGGGGTGAGGAAGGTTTGGTTGGTGGATTATGATGGCTAATACACAAGGGAGCTTCCTTGACCTGAATCAAGTCAAGGCGTCCTCAGTGCCTATTCTTGTTGAATACTCTTCTGCTATGGCTAATAGATCTCCTTTTGTTAACTTTTTAATGACCTACAAGTGTCTCATTTTGTTCCAATACCAAACCTTATACTACCACAGGGCAGGTTGAGTCAGGCCTAACCCAGAATATCATCTTGTACAAGTTCTTGACTCATTTGACTCATATTGCTTGACATGAAACTTATCCGCACTGTATCTCAATATTACCAGGCCTTATTTTTCAAAGTGATAGCTAACTAAAAGCAATCTAGCAGCCTATTCCATACTAAAATGTTAAAATAGTGATAACAGCTAGCATTTGTAGTATGTATATGGTGCTTTAAGCACTTTGATCAATATTATCTGATTTTAACCTCACAACAACTCCAGGAAGCTAGTTGCTATTATTATCAACTCCATTTTACAAATAAGAAAATTGAGGCAGAAGGAGGTTAAGTGACTTGTCCAGGACCACACAGCTAGGAAATGTTCAAAGCAAGATTTGAACTCAGGTCATCCTGACTCTACCACCTAGCTGCCTCATTAATAATAACAACAACAAAAACTTCATGACTCCTTAATGTGTTACCTCTCACAGGAATATTTATATTTTGAAAGGGAATTCTTAGAGACATAATACTTTAACCCAGGGCAGCTAGGTGGTGCAGTGGATAGAGCACCAGTACAGGAGTCAGGAGGACCTGAGTTCAAATCTCTCCTCAGACACTTGATACTCACTAGCTGTGTGACCTTGGGCAAGTCACTTAACCCCAATTGCCTCATCCTGGGTTATGTCCAGTTATCCTGATGAATATCTGATCACTGGACCCAGATGGCTCTGGAGGAGAAGTGAGGCTGGTGACCTGCACAGCCCTCACTCACTCAAAACAAAGTCAAGAGCAAGTCATCATCATTTCTCTGATGACATAGTCTTCTTGGGCAACAAAGGACGAACACACACAATACTTTAACCCAAAGGACTGACCATAAAGGTAGGATTTCATACACTGTGGCACTCTAGTAAAAGACTTATTTGGAGATAAAGGAAACTTCAAGTACTGTTCAAATCCCATTATATAGTCACCTACAAATAAGATTGTCCTGACACATAAGGCCCTATCATAATTCCTTAGTATGTTCTTCCTCTCAACCCAAGCTTGATTATAAAAAAATGCATGGGACCCCTGGGTTATCACTAAGTCTCAAGTCTCAAGGGGCCTCTTGAGAAGGAGCTTTCTATGATCTTATTTTGTTCTATCAGGAAATGAGAGTGGTGGAAAAGAAGAGGATTAGCTGTTTTATTCAGTCGTGGTTCAGTCATGTCTGATTCTTTATGACTCCATTTGGGGTTTTCTTGACAAAGATACTGGAGTAGTTTGCCATTTTCTTCTCCAGCTCATTTTGCAGATGAAGGAACTGAGGCAAAACAGGGTTAAGTGACTTGCCTAGGGTTACACAGCTAGTAAGTGTCCAAGGCCAGATATGAACTCAGGAAGAGCTGCCCTAGGATTGATTGCAACTCTGTCCAAATGTGAGCTTTGATGTGCAAACTAAACCATCTTCTCTCCAGGATGCCAAATCATAACTGAAGAGTCAAATCAATCAGCTGTTTGTTTCATTCACACCATACTAAGCAGCTAGTTTGATTTCTTTTCACTGAATTGATTTTTTAAATTTGAATTAAAATTGAATTGATATAACTTCCCTGGGTGTTCATCTAAACTGTCAGAGAATGGCTTCTCCTGGCAATTCAGTCTCTTGGTCAAATTATTTAATGTAATTCATCTTTCCCACTCAATTTTTGGAGAGACAAGTAGGGGGAAATTGCTTTCCAAATTTGTGAGAGGAGTTAACTCTTGATGATGATTCTGAAGGCATCCCTTGCTTCTTTCAGAAAGCAGGGCCATTGCTGAACATTAGTTTGAGAGCAATGATGAAGGAAACATGCCTCTGTACAAACTGTACAAGTATCATTACTGTGTGGGTTCGGGCCACGAATCTTTGATAATCTTTTGAGAAAAATAAATCTTCTTGACTTTGCAAATACTCTTTTTAACAGGCTGGTTGTGTGAATGAAGCACAGTCATGGCAGTCAATGATATCAAAAAATAAAGACCTCCCTATTGAAGAAGTCTGGGGCCCTCATGTAAGAAAATTAAACTTGTACATTGTTTCTTAAAGTTGGATTACTTTAAATTAGAGAATTATAAGATTTCTATGAGATATAAAATTTGATAGATAACTAGTGGCATAAATATTTTTAAAGTTAGTGATATTCTTTAAAATGCTTTGCCATTCCACAGGTTATTGTGCTATAATATTATTATTATGATACTTGGAGGTAATACGGCATCATAGATAGATTGGAAATAAGGAAGACTGTGTGGTCTAATCATACTGGCCAACATGCTGCTCTCTTACAATTTATCTCCCATTACTGCTTCTTGGTAGTAGCTGTCTGCCAAACCTCAAGGACCCTTCCTGCTCACTTCTACCTCTCAGAATCCTTGCCTTCCTTTAAGACTTGGATCAAATGCCTTCTGCAGATGTCCTTTCCCAGTCCCCCCAGCTTCATGTACCCTTCCTTCTTAGTCCACCTTGCATCTACTCTATATGTATCTGTTTATTTATATGTTCTCTCCCCCATTAGAATGTAAATTCTTTGATGGAAGGACTGTATGTGCCTGCATCCCCAGGACTACATGCCAGTACTCATGTCAAATTTTATTATCTGTCATTTCATCCAAATGAGGAACTCCTAAGGATATAGATCCGTAGGCAATGTGACCCAACTGCCTCATTTCAACATCATAGCACAACTCTCCAAACTCTCATTCAGTTTGACAGGTCTCCAAAGTGCATATAGGTGACCACTCAGAGGCAGGTAAGTCGCTAGTGGATAGAATACTAGGCCTGGATCCCTGAATTCACATCTGGCCTCCAACACTTATTATGTGACACTGGACAAGGTACTTAACCTTTGTGTGCCTCAATTTCCTCATCTGTAAAATTGAGATACTAATAGCACCTACCTTCCGGTGTTTTGTGAGGATCAAATGAGAATATTTATAAAGTGCTTGTCACAGTGCCTGGCACATAGTAGGCATTACATAAATTCTTGTTTCCTTCCTTTCCTGAGGCTAGGAGTAGCCATGAGGAATTGGGAATGGCTTTTCTAGCTTTTCTTTTCTAGTAATAAAACTCATGAGACTCAATTGATATTGCTACCATGATTATCATTTGATATCAATTAGTCAGAGTTAATTAGCTTTTTTAGAAAGAGATATTTCTTCAGATGGGATAGTTGGTACCAAATGTCCCCATTAAAGATGTATGACACACTCTCCTACCCGAATGTAAAAAGTGCCCAGGAAAGTAAACTCAAGTTTAGAACATGTATAGCAAAGGGAGCTAACTCACAGTTCCTGAAATCTTTTCGCCATAGTCCTCAAGATTTTCATCTCAGCTGTGGTACAGCTTTTCTGTCACATTCTTTGTAAAACTTTGAATCTGTTTTCCTCTTCCAATCCAATCTATCATTGGTTCCTAATATAAATAACGAGGTTAGCTGTTCTAGGGATACTACTGGGGCACCAATGGGAAGTCCAAAATAATAATGCAAATTATACTTAAAAGCTTGTCATCTATGCTTTTTTCCTACTGCAGAGATAGTTGTTAAGCATTTACTAGAAATCAGCAAGTGACGTTGACATTTCTATTTCTTATCTATTTAGAACTATAGACACTGCTTTTCATTTTCCATTGGAAAACCTGGAGACCTATTAAAACCATATGAGATCTTCAACTTGACCAATAAAAATAAAATAGTTTGGAAAAATCACCATGTTGGCCTTTATGTGTTCCAAGCTAAGATCATTGATCCAAACTACAGGTACATGAAAATTTTTGTGTTGCAATAATTTGATGTTTAAAACCTTGCAGCAATAATAATAGTAACAATGAATCATAGGTTTAAAAAGGCAAACCAAGAAAAGAGTAATTATTTTCTTTAGTATCAGTTTTCCAAACTGAGAAAAAAAAGAGGATCCATGGGGACAAGTACATATTTTTAAGGTGATCAAAGCTATAAATATTTGAAGGTAGAAGAGGAAGCTTTATAAAAGAAAATTGAGGATGGAGGAGAACTAGGCAATGGTAGAAGGAGGGGAAAAAGTGGAAAAGAGGATACGAGTGAAGTAGAAAAGGAATACTTTCTTTGAGTTCAGGAAGAAGTAGGAAAAGAAAATTGGAAGTCAGGATGGAAAAAAAAAAAAAGATGTTCAAGTTGTCTGTTTGATCTCTACACTTTCTTCTACCCTTGAATTCTGTAGCTATTTTTCCTATTGCTACTTATGCCTTTCTGAGGTCAGAAACTGTTTTGCATTTTTATCTCTGAATCCCTTCAGGAATTCAACACAAGGTAGGAAATAAATTAATACTTGTTGGATTGAATTGAAGGTGATGATAAGAATATATGAGGGAACACCTGCCACTTCCCAAAATGGCCTCAGAAAAGACAAGTGATGTCCAAATGAATACAAAAGAAGTATGTAATTAAATATTTTGTCAGTCCAATTTGCTCTGAATTGGCTCTGGTCTACAAACCTAAAATGTGATTATATGTGAAATATACAAATTGCAGCACTTCCGCACCCAAGGCAAAATTCTTTGCCTTATTTTCCTTAAAATGCCTTCTACAATAGAAGAGTCAAACATGTTGTGGACCACGACACTCCTGAGTAGGCTTAACTAGATTAAAATATAATTGGGTAATATTTAACAAAAGAAATGAAAATGACAATAGAATATAGATGTTAATATACGGTTCTCTACGTCAATATGCAGCCCACAGGAATCCTGATGTATGGTTTAGTGGCCCTCAATTCTATTTGCATTTGATACCACTGTTCTACAGTATTAGAAAATAAATCTTAAAAAAGAAAAACTTCAGTAAAGCTCTGAGATATCAAATTTATTTTGGTAAGAATAACCACTTGAATCTTAGAGATGCTCATTTTTTTTTAATTGTCATACAATTTTCTTCTTTAGTTAAATTCTAACTGATAAAGTTCAGTTGTTTGATTGTATAATATCAACCAAATAACTATTGGTTGCCAACTATGATTGAGATAATTGAATTCAACAAGTATTACTGAGTCCTTATGTGCTTCATCTTGTAAGATGTCCTTCCTACTCTGAAGAGGCTTATATTCTTGTTGGAGAAGAAAGCTATATAGATATAAAACAGTTCAACTGTCATAAAGCTGACATACAAGTAAGCTACAAAGTAATAAATGGTACCCAGTGCAAATGCAAGAGAAATTCAGAGAAAAGAAGAAATCACTACAACCTCCCAAATCTCTTGCTCCAACTATGATCTCTCTTCTGAGCTTACTTCCTTTCACACACTTTATATCACTAATGATGGGAACCACAGTTAACCCTTCCACTTTGGGGGGGTGAGGAGGAGAAGGAAGGGGTTAGGGGCAGGGTGCCCTGTGATCTGAAAAAACGATGTAAAAATTTTTGGCCCTCTCTTTATACCAGAAAAGAAGTATGAATTATTATCGTATTTAAAAATAAAATATGTTGACATTATACAATACTAAACATATATGTTATGCATTTCTGAGTTTCTAAACTTTTTTCCATGTTATATGCTGACCTTCAAGTATAGTCTGTGACTTCCACAAAACTCCTCACAAATTCCCATTTAATTTCTTTTTCTGACATGAAATACATCAAAACCACAATAGGGAAAGTCATGATGTGGAAGGGTTAACTGTATTCTCCACTCCTTGAACACATCCAGTGCTTTTCTTGTTTTATCTCTTTGCTCATTTTCTTTGCTGTGCTTGTAATGTTCTCTTACCCTCTCTTCCCCTGTTGAATTTTTACCCATCCTTTAAAGCCCTGTTCAAATGCCAGCCCCTTCTTGAAACCTTCTCTGTTCCCCACCAGAAGTAATGATCTTCCCCTCATAAGCAAGGACTCATGTTTAAGTACATAAGCTCTAGTTACTTTGTAAATAGTTATTAAATTTTCCTCTCATGAATTCTTTTTCATGTATCTTTAATCTCCTACAAACTCACGCTCAGGAATTCTCTATCCTAAAAACAAACAAAAAACCATAAACCGTCCTTTGAGTACCACCTCTCCTTGAACCATCATCCTAATTCTCCTTTCCTCTGTCAAAGTTCTAGAAAAAGTAATTGACCCTGAGACTTCCACTGCCTCACCATCCAATAATTCTCCAATACCTTGTAGCATGACTTCTATCTCCACCTCCCTACCAATAAACCCAATTTCTGGCCTTATCATCTTTGATATCTCTGCAGCATTTGACGACGTGGACCATTGCCTCCACTCACTATTTTCATGATACTATACTTGTTTTAATGAATTCTCTATCCTTAACCTTTATATAAGGAGGCCTCCCCAGATTTTGTCTTTGGCCCATTTCTGTCTTTATATACATTCCCTTGGTGATCTCAGCAGCACTCATGGCTTAAATTACCAGCTATACAGAAAATTTCTAAATTTCTCTCTTCATCCTCAATCTCTCCCCGAAGTTCCAGTCCCTCATCTCTGGCTAATTAGATGTAGAGCTGAGTCTGTCCTAATGTCACCTCAAAATCAGTGTGTCCAAAATTAAATTCATCATCTTAGCAGAAATCCCACTGTTCCTCCCACCCTATCTCGCAGTAATCCAGATCTCTTAATCATTTTTAACTCTTGCCTCATCCCACATATTTAATTAGCTGCCAAATCTTACCAGTCACTCCTCTGAAATATCTCTTATATCTATTCCTTTTCTCTCCATTCTCATTGCAGCTACCTTAGTTCGAGTCCTAATCTGTCCTCACCATTGAATCCAGAAAATCAATTTCTAACTATGACATTATTAATAATTCTGCTATAAATAATATCTCTAGGTAGCTACTAAAACAAACTTTGCCAATCAGCTTAGATACAATATAGGAAAATTAGGTCATTCTTTGTGTCCTTTTCCCTCGTAAAGAATAGGACTGATTAAGTCACATTAAATGATTTGGTTGTACTCATGTAGATTGTATAGAAATTGGATTTTAGGTATGTTTTTCTCATATTAATTTTAACATTTTTTTATTTGTAGTTTCTGTAACCTAACAGTCACCTTTGCAGTTGAGACGTTCGGCATTCTTCCTGAGTAAGAAATCAATGGGGATTAATTGGGAAAATTATTAAAACATATTAGATCTCTTCACTATATACCAAAAATAGGGGGAGGGGGAAGAAAACAAATCTATTTTTTTTAATTCTGCCTTCTCTAATATCTATCATCAAGAATATAATCTACTGTATTGTCCAATGAAAAGTAATCAATATCTACTGGGGAAAAAAAGTGTGATTTTCAGGTGTCAGTAAATATATTCGTTTTCTGATTCACAAATGGTTGATTTGAAGGACTAGGTTAGGCTAGGGAATGAAACTTTTTTTCCCCACTGCCAAACATAGAAACCCTGCTTCTTTTCTCTCTCTCCTTTGTATCATTCATATTCTGTGTGCAACAGTCTTCCCCAATGCTGTGCTGACATTGCCTGTTGGTACAACCAAGGAAACACATAGTTCAGGACCTTTCCCTGATGCATCAGCCCAAACTCAAGATCATAGGGTCAGAAGAGTCCTAATACCTAAAGTTGTGGTAACTTTGCTTCTCCCTCCCCAAAGAAGATATTCATTTGTTTTTTAAACCTGAGTACCCAGAGCAATGAATTTCAATACAATTAGTTCTCCCTTATCCATACTAATGTAACAGCCCTTCTACACTCAGAAAGTTTGGGAATGGGGAAACAAAATTACGTTTCCATGATCCCATGAGGATGCTATGGATTCAAGGGCTGATTCCTCTATTTAAGGCCTTCTCTGTTAAGAAAGAGTCAGTGACAATGTTATTGCCTAAATGAAGAGAAAATTCCAAAAATCAATGTCACAAAGAATATCCCTCTATCATAATGTGCAACTCAAGATCTGAATAAGGTGGGAGATACTGATTTAGCCATGGTCCTATTCAGATGAAATATTTATAATTTTCAAATCAAAGAATTTTCAAATGGGAAAGGATTTTTGAGATAATGTACATAAACTTCTTAATTTACCAATGAGAAAGTGAGGCAAAGAGATGTTCAATGAATTTTTCAAAAGTCATACATTTGTTACCTTGTTTAACTGATTATATGATCCCCTTACAAAGTGCTATGACGTAACGTCACTTTCTATAGTTTTTAATTTTACATTCCCCCAAGCCTCCCAGAAACCCTGTACCTGCATTTTAAGAAAGCCACCACAAGGTGGGGGTGTTGTTGATTCAAACTATAGTCTGCTTTGCCCAAGGCAGGTTTTGAATTCAGAGGAATCAAGTTTTTTCTAAAGTCAATCCCTAATACCACAATACAAACTCTTATTATCAAGAAGCAACAACTGAACTTTGAGAGAAAGTCATCCTTTAATTGAAAGAATAGAAAATAAAATCTATATGCAACAAATGCCCTCTCCTACCTATTTTTAATGATTCATTTCAATAAACATTTATTAAGTACTGGAGATACAAAGAAGAAAGTCAAACAGTTCCTGTCCTCAAAGAATTTACATTCCGGGACCTGGGGATAGGGAAGATGAGACAATACCCAACATGGGCATAGAAAATGAAATATAAAACACATACAAAATAATTTCTGAGGAGAACTAGCAATTGAGGGCATAGGGGTGAACTTTCTATAGGAGGTGGCCCCCAGAGCAGATCTTTGAAGAAAATGAAGGATCCTATATGTGGAGATGAGGAAGCACAGTCCAAGCATGGGTGATACTCAATACAACCTCAGAGAAAGGAGAATAGCAAGAAGACCGATTGAGCTAACACAAAGAGCTATGTGCAATTTTCCCTGTGAGCTGGACAGTGTAACTAGTTCATTTGATAAAGAAGTCAGAATCCCTCCTGCCCTCCCAAAAAGACAATCTCAACTAGGTAGAATTTTAAGTCAAATATAACAAGATATAATTTAAAAGAAACTAATACTGAGTCTTATCAAAATCCACTGTGCACCTACAAGATAAGGGAAATATGTCTAGATGATCATTCAATGGACAAAAATTTGTGGGGCTTAAGTATGCTCAGCATCAATCTTGCAGCACAATGTGGCTGCCCAAAGTCATTGCAGCATAAAATTGCCTATTGTTATTTTAGGCTAAATTGATAGAAGCACAATATTCAAAAGAAGGAGGAGAAACATCCGTGCAATAAATAGACCATATCTGGATTACTGGGTACAGTTTCTACACACCATATTTTTAGAGGGAAAAAGTTCGAGTGCATTCAAGGAAGGACTCAAAACAACGTCATATGATAATGCATTTAAGTAACTAGATACTGTTAGCCTGAAAAAGAGAAGGTATGAAAGTGGCTTCCATATAGCTGAAGTATTATGGGAGAAGGAATAAACTCATTCTGGAGAGTTCCAGAATGCAAAACAGGAACCAATGGATATAAGGTTACAAAGGGACATAAAAAATGAACTTGCTGACAATTAGGGCTAACCAAAAATGGAATGATCAATTTGTGAAGTAGTGAGCTCATCACTGGAATTATTCAAGCAGAGGCTAGATAGCCATTTGTAAGAGAAGTTACAGAGTAAATTCATGTTTTCAGATCCTATGCAGTTCCTCTGATGAAGGGCTTTTTATATCCTAGATACATTTAGCTCATGCTGCCAATTTTTTTTAAAAAGGGTAGAGACAGTTCAAAAGTCATTAAAACAACTTTCCATGACCATTTGCCCCATTCCATTCACTATAAATGGATGTTCATTACCTAACTATTTAAACTTTGGTTATGGATAAGACTTCATCTCTGACTATCTCTAAATTTCCTTTTTCTTTTTTCTTTTCTTCCTTCCTTTCTTCCTTTCTTTCCTTTGTTTTCTTATTGAATTTAAAAGTACAGTATCCACTCACAGGCACAATCCCACCAGTGACTGACATGGGAGCATTGACCTGGTCTGTTACCACCATGGACCTGTTTGACCCTCCTTAGGCACCCTGGTGTCCCCCCATTCCCAGGAGCTCACCATTTTGATGTTGGACTTAGTGAGGACGCTCAATTGACTTCAGCCCTATTACTGCATCTCAGAACTCTAGAGCTCAAATGATCTATCCTGATACCAGGGATCAATCTGGCTCTGACTTTCACCTCCTGGTCTGTGCTTGAAATCCCTGGATTAGTGACTCAAGTCTTTCTCAAATGACCCAACTTCTTCTTCCCCTGGACTTGCTCATTTCAATGCCAATGGTTTAGCCCACTGGGGCAATGTCCTATTCTATTCTTTGACTTACAGGATTTTTATTTAGACTGAATCTTTATCAGATAAATGGGAGAGAATCTTACACTCCTCTCCCCATCACTCTGATGATTATTAACATGATTGTGATCATGTCAAAGACATCCTTATAAAATTCCAAGTGCCCCCAACACTACAACACCATATTTGTGATTACAGATCAGTGAGCTAAGGTAGCCCACATGTTCCCTTGTCAAGAAATTGAGACGTACTGGGACATAGACACAGAGAGGTCCACCAGGGCTGCCATTCACAACCTGAAAGGAAAGCTCCCTCTCTAACCCTCACTGCTATGGGAGCAGCTGGTGAAGGAAGTAAACAAGTGCCAAGAATACTAGGTAAAAAAATAAAAATAAAAAATAAAAAATAAAAAAAAAGAATACTAGGTAAACTTTATATACTCAATGGGTTAAATGCTGGATACAGACACCGTAAAATATAGCAGATGTGCTAGAACCAACCAGGAGATTCACATCACTACATCAGAAAGAGGCAGAGATAGTTCAAAATTTGATCCATCCCATTTCGTTGTCTACAATATGACTACAATATTCCAGTTATTTGAGCTTTGATTCTGGACACAGACCTCATTCCTACCTACTGCTGACCCTGGGTTTCTATACCCCAAAATAATTGTCTACTTCTGACTTGACTTTCCATTCCAAAACTGATGAAGCATGAGCATTCTCAGATGACTCTGTCGCTGCTTCCCTTTATAAAGGAAGCCCATTTTATTTAGTGTCTCAGGTCTCTCCTACTTAGTGTCTTCATGTGATATATTGCCTCAATTGCTCCCTCTGGATTCTGTCTATCCTTTGATGAGGGAGCAGAATTCTATGATCTATGATCTCTGGCTACCGAGAGCCAGACCAGACATAGCTTCAGTATGAGAGAAAGAAGCACTGGATTTGTAGTCAGAAAAATATTCATTTGAATCCTAGCTGTCCTAGTTACTCCTTTTTTTTAATGAATGAATATTTATTAAGCACTTACTAAATGCAAAGTAATAGAGATACAAATAGAAAAGCAAGACTCACTACTCTCCAAGAGTTCATGATCTAATGTGGGAAACCACCAATGGGAGGTTTCAGGAACAAGTCAGAAAGAAAGGTCCCGTGGTCCTTAGGCAGCAGGGACAAAGTAGATGGTAAGGCCCCTTCTTCAATGTGGCTTCCATGGATAAAGTCATTATTTTTTCTGATTTTAAATAATCTGACACTGACAAGGACTATAGTGTTGAGAACTTTCTTTCCCCAGCCTCTAGTGGCTGTGGTTGTTGAGGAAGCCAAGCCTGGCTGCATTTCCACACGGATTATTCTCCTTCCTCTATGATAACTGTGAAAACAGCAATGACAGAGCTGGAGTGGGAGCAAACTTGGGGGGAGACACTGCTATTCCCAGAACCCTCGGGTTCAGAGTCCTGGGTTCCCTCACCTGGATTCTGAGGGGAGGTGGTGCTCAAGGTGGTAGCAGCCATCTGACTTATGTGGCATAACCCTTGCTGTTTCAAGCAGGTACTTAATAAGTTTTCTTTAACTAAATAAACTACCTGAACTGAATTCCATGAATAAAAACACCACATAATTATATCTGGAAGTTTGACAGACCTTTAGAAATCATCCAATCCAACCTCCACACCTGAAGTAAGTCCTAGACAAGCTCAGTGATTCATTCATTAACTAGTTTTAAATTTTTATTATTTATTTTAACATTCATTTTTTGAGTTCTGACTTCTGTGCCCACCCTAAAACTTCCCCCCAACCCACCCAAATGTGAAAGCAAGAAATATGACATCAATTATACTTATGTAATCATACAAAACATAATACTTCCATATTAGCTATGTTGCAACAAAAAAAAATTACCAAGAAAAATAAAGTTAAATAATGCTTCAACCTGCATTCAGTTCTTTCTCTGGAAGTGGGTAGCATTTTTCATCATGAGTCCTTTTTGAGATTGTGTTATACCATCATACTACTGAGAACAGCTAAGTCATTCACAGTTACTCATCACACAATATTGCTGTTACTGTGTAGCAAGTTCTCCAGTTCTGCTTAGTTCACTTTTCATCAGGTCATATAAATCTTCCCAGGTTTTTCCAAAGTCATTCTTGTTCATCATTTCTGATAACTCAAGAATATTTCATCACAATCATATCACAACTTGTTCAGGCAATCCTCAATGAATGGGCATCCCCTCAGTTTCCAGTTCTTTGCCACCACAAAAAGAGCTCCTATAAATATTTTGCTGCATATAGATCCTTTTCATTTCATTGTTTTGGGATAAGATCTAGTAGGGATATTGCCGGGTCAAAGGGAGCTCTTTAGACATACAAATTGCTCTCCAGAATGGTTGGATTCATTCACAGCTTCACCAACAGTGCATTAGTGTCCCAATTTTCTCACATCCTCTCCAACATTTGTCATTTTCCTTTTCTGTTATATTAACCTTGTTAGTATTTTCTTTAAATTTTTTGCATCAATATGCATTAGAAAAACTGGTCTGCAGTTTTTTTTTCTCTGTTTTTGTTCCTCCTGGCTTAGGTATCAGCACCATATTTGTATCATAAAAGGAATATAATAGGACTCCTTCTTTGCCTTTTTTTTTTCAAGTAAATGTAGTATTGGAATTAATTTTTTTTTAATTCTTGGTAAAATTCACATCTGATTCTGGGAGTTTTTTCTTAGGGACCTTATTTATGGCTTATTCAATTTCTTTTTCGAAGATAAGGTTATTTAAGTATTATATTTCTTCTCCTGTTAATCTGGACAATTTATTGTTTTGTAAATATTCATCTGTTTAATTTAGATTTGCCATCTATAGTACTCATATAGAGATCTTTCAAGATAACATCTTTATTGCATTTCTTTAAACGTTATATTTTAAGAGTGTCAAGGACTCTCTGCTCTACTAACCACTTTTGTAATCTAGAATGAGTTACTTAATATCTCTAGACCTCAGTTTCATCATGTAAAAGATTGTGCTAGATGATCTCTCCTTTAGCTCTAAATTTAAATAGCTTCTCCAGTCAACCAATTTGTCGCTTTGCTCCTGGAGCATTCCTGTCTCTCTGCTGCCCTCTAGTGACAACATTCACATATATCCTGCTATTTAATTCTTTGAGTATTGGAAGCAACAGCCCAAGACCAACAGAGGTTCCCAAAGTGGTAAAAGGGTGGTGGTAGCCTCTGATGAAATTGGAGGAGGGGAAGAGTGGTGGAAGCATAAGGAACAAAAATTTTGAAAAACCATTTATACGTTTCATCTGTTGTGTAACAAGAGTTAAAATCCTAGTGATTACATTATTTTCCAAATAAACACACAAAATGCAAGTTATAACCAATCAGTAGTCAAGTCCACAGGCAGGTCTTAAGCAAGTGTTGGCAGGCAAGCATTTCAAGCAATGTTGGGAAGTCCAGCATGCATCAGCAAGAATATGTACATAAACATGATTTGTTTATAATACAATATTATGCAGTTGCGTGACACAATAATGTCATCAAAATTTCAATGCAGGACAAAACCCACAAATTTACAATAAATAATTAAATTAAAATGTATCATTTTAAATATATATGTGTGACACAAATTTTTAAAAAAATTGTTAAAGAGTTTTTAAAAAGTAGATTTCCAGAGGGGCGCTGAATAATTTTTTTGAAAAGGGGCAGCTGGTCAAATAAGTTTGGGAACCTCTGGTCTACAGGGTTGGACTAGGGAACCTCTATAATTTAATGAACCGATACAATCAGTGTTTAAAGAAATAACAGTAATAACATTTGCCCCACAATTACCTTGGAAGATTTCTATTTGAGTGCTATAGATGGCAAATGTAGAATAACAGCTCATCAAGTTTTAGTCATTATGGAAATAAAAACCCTTTGCAAATTGACTGGAAACATCATGGTTTGTGCTATGTGATACCAAAAGATTATCTGAAAAATCCCAAACACTCATCTATGGGACTTAAGAGAAGCCTATAGGAGAAAAACTGTTGGACAATGCTTGCAAAGGGACTGTGGGACAAAATGCATACTAAATAAATTCATATCCAATATATATGCAGAAGGAATGTAGGATGTAAATTAAAGAAGCATAGCTAGATGTTCCTCATGTACTATGAAAAGGAAGGAGGGAGAGAGAGACAGATTGGAAGGGTGATGAGAGAGAGAGACAGAGAGAGAAAGAGAGAGAGAGAGAGAGAGAGAGAGAGAGAGAGAGAGAGAGAGAGAGAGAAAGTTCATGGCTCAAGTTGTTTGTAGCATGTTTTCACTTGGGGTAACTAGGTGGTATGGTGTGTAAGGTATTAGACCTCAAGTCATTAAGACCCAAATTCAAATTTGGCCTCAGACATTTATTAGCTGTATGATCCTGAACATGTCATATAATCTCTGTTTGCCTCAGTTTCCTCAAACTACAAAATGGGAATGATAATGGCATCTATTTCACAGAACTGTTTTATGAATCAAACGATATAATACTTATGAAGCATTTAGAACAACACCTTGCACATAGTAGGTGCTATATTAATGCTTTTTTCTTCCTCCCCAATCAGTCCTCCATAGCTCTTCTGACTTTGCCAAACAGGAAGTTGGGGGAGGGGCCTTCTCCTCAGTCATGATATTTTCTCTAATATTTTTCTCCTACTCCTCCATCAAGGTTCATTTACTGGGTTAGTACATTCTACATATATGTTTAATGTTGAAGCAAATGAAATTTTACAATAAATATATTTTAGATTATTTGGCTTATTTTCTTTCCTGAATGCATTACTTTGTATTTTCCCTCATAAGACATTTTTATGCCGTCTCTCGTTTCTTTACATTGTCCTGCAGTTAAATCTGCTCAGTTTGGGTAAATGTTTCACCACTTTCTCTAAGAGTAAACAGAAAGATTTCACTGTATTCTCACACTAATTTCCTTTTCCAGGCAAGGAATTTGGGGATCCCCCCCAATCACCTGATATTTTTAAGCCAGTTTTCCTGGGCTTCCAAAAGGACATTTTTAAAATAATCTTCATAACTCTAAGTCATAACTTTTTTAACTCTTCCCTTTTTTCCCCTAATGAAAGTCCACATTTCATCATATTTTCTCTATTTTTTAGTCACAGTCTGTGATTCCATCATTGTGGGGGAATGTGGAGTTGTGGGAACTCCTTTCACTGATTTTTAGATCAGAAGATTCCCCTCTAACACATTCTTTTTTTTTTTTTAATTAGTTTATTGGTTTTCAGTTTTGTACAATAACTTCCACAAGTCTTAGATTTTCTTCTCCTCCCTAAGACAGCATGCAATCTTATATGGGTTCTATACATACATTCTCATTATTTAAACACATTTTCACATTTGTCATTTGCATAGAAGAATTAGAATGAATGGGAGAAACCATGAAAAAAAAAACATAACACAAGAGAAAATAGTCTGCTTCATTCTGAGTTTCTATTCCATAGTTCTTTCTCTGGATGTGGATGGCATTTTGTCTCAAGAGTCCTTTGGGAAAGTATTAGGTCCTTGCATTGCTGTGAAGGGCTAAGTCTGTCAGAAACAGTCCACACACACTGTGGCTGTTACTGTGTACAAAGTTCTCCTGGTTCTGCTCCTTTCACTCAGCATCAGTTCATATAAGTCCTTCCAGGCCTCTCTGAAGTCCTCCTGTTCATCATTTCTTATAGCACAATAGTATTCCATTACATTCATATATCACAACTTGTTCAGCCATTCCCCAATAGATAGGAATCCCCTCAATTTCCAGTTCTTGGCCACCACAAAGAGAGCTGCTATAAATATTTTTGTACATTTGGGACCTTTTCCCATTTTTGTGATCTCTTTGGAATACAGCCCTAGAAGTGGTATTGCTGGGTCAAAGGGTATGCACATTTTTGTAGCCCTTTGGGCATTCTTTTAGATAATTTCTTGAGTCACAGAGGGGTTCTAAAACAACCACCACCACCGCAGTCACACAGTTAAGTATGTATCAGAGGCAGGGCTATGCTAACCTTCTATCCACTATATTATACTGCTTCTCATTGCTGCATTTTTTACTCTCAACACAAAGGCTAGTGATGGAGCCAGGAGAACCTGCATTCAGGACTTGCCACTGACATATTCTGACTTTGCACTCCTAGGAAAGTCATATAACCTTTTAGTGCTCAAGAGAACTCTCCAATACCTCAGATTACAGTTTGCTGATATACACGAATGAACAGAATTTCTACCTTGAGAGGTCCCTATAGCCATGACATCCCCCTTCTCCTCCTCCTCCTTCTTCTTTGCAGAGTTAAATGATTTGCCCAAGGTCACACAACTAGTGTCAAGAGTCTGAGGCCAATTTGAATTCAGTTCCTCCTGACTCCAGGACCGGGGCTTGTAGAGTCATTTTTCAGTCATGTCTGACTCTTCATAACCCCCTTTTGGGGTTTTCCTGGCAAAAATACTGAAGTGGTTTGCCATTTCCTTTTCCAACTCATTTTACAATTGAGGAAATTGAGGCAAACTGAGGGTTAAGCGACTTATTTGCCCAGGGTTACATAGCTAGGATGAGTCTTCATGACTCCAGGTCTGGTATTCTACCCCTTGCACCTACCTGCCTATTACCACCTGCAGCAGTGCCTGCTCCCAAGACCAAGTCTGTATTTCCCTTCTTTGTTTATTCTAGAATTACTTATTCCAGACAGTAATTGCCAGTCTTATCTAAACACCTTACCTACACTTCTCATCCCAGTAAAAGTATTGTACCTGTCTGTTTAAAGCCCACAACATTACCCGGTATCCCTCCAGCAGGACATAAGCTTCATAAGGGCAGGACTGTGGTTTTTTGTTTGGTTTGTATGTATATGTCTGTACACATAGAGGTATATGTATGCATACGTATACACACATAACATGTATCCGTACAGAGATTCACACGCATCTAGCACAGTGGTACTTTGTGCAGCTTTAGTCACTTATAAATGCCAATTGAATGAGTTTGGGTCAGATGGCTACCTGACTTTTTCCTCCACTCATTTTCACGCAAAAGTAACTATTTTAACACATGATACAAACAAGAAAGCACATCATAATGGTTTTCTCAACACGGGGCTAAGATTCCGACATTTAAAACAAACTAACAAAATTCTGAGTTAAGATCTACAGAAGTAAAGAACTAGTAAAAATAAATTCAAGCATAATAAGTAATTCTTGGTCATTTTGCTTTTCTATTTCAGAACAAATCCCCTTCTGGTTTTATTCTTCATGATAATTCTGCTGTTTTTTGTCATTATTTGCCTGATCGTGAGCTACTTCCGGTATTTAAAGTTTTTTCGAAAATTTCTTTATGAACCATCTTTAGAATCGAAACGGAAAAAGAAGCAAAAACAGTAGCAAGACCCCAAACCATATAAAGATCGTTTTCTTATGCTGTTTTTTCTTTTGTAATAAGGGAGGAAAATGAAAAAAAATTATTTTGTCCATAGTGAATAAGTGCATTTAGGAACCAAATTTAGCAAGTGAAAGATGTTCTCTGAGTTACCCCCTAGACTTAAAGTTCTTCCTGTTCTTGTGTGATATGTTTCCTTAAATTGCATCTAATTTTAAAAGATTCTGAATATCCCCTACTACATTTCAAATAAAGCTGGGCTTGACTAGCATGGTTACTTCTGTGAAACAAATATATTAAGTTCTAAAGTAATTGATGCTCCCTGTAGGATTGTGCCATAAGAAATTAACTGGTCAGTTACATCAGTTTGAAGCTTAATAGCCGATACGTTTAGGAAACCTGATATCTGAAGTAGTATAAATCTGAGAAACTGCAAAGATGACAAACTCACATTTGAAATGTTTTCTGTGGTAAAGTTTGGGGCTGTTCTTGTTTGGCTTTTTGTTTGTTTTTACACAGAAAGGAGGCAGCTATTTGTTTTGTTGATGGTTATTAAGTTTACAATTTTCAAAAAATATTTAAGGAATAGCCAATTATTTTAAAAATAAGTTCATTTTAAATCTTGAAATTAAAAAATGTGTTTCCTCATTGATTTGAGCATTGAATGATAACAAACCCATCTTAGCTGCTCCAAACAATTAGTATTTTTTAGGAATTTTGGCCAAAACTAAAATATTATATTTCTTCTGCTTTCATGACTCCAAGAACTACTCATCTATGTTTTCATTTGGCTAGTGGTATTTAGAAATCTGGAGACATTATCTTTTTAATCTTCTTGTTAAATAATTTATGGAATTGTTTAATGAATTAATAAAATTTCAATTAGTTTGGTTTATCATCTTCATGAATTTCTACACACAAAATGTGCCTAAGCCTTTAGTGGGAATATCTTCTACCCCTGGGTCAACCCTCCATGACTTTTGGATAGCTTTCCTAGCCTCCTAGGTTACTCTGTGGATCAGACTTCTGACTGATTTTCCCTGCTGTCTTCCTACAGGTCTCATTTGATCATCTTGGTCTTCTCTCTAGTAACCACTACCCACATATTGTTGTTTTTCCATTTAGGGTGGGGGTTTTTTTTAAACCACAAAAGCCCTTGCCATACCAGCCTCTAAATATCATTTTGAATGTGCAGCACATGGAGTGGAATCTTTATTAATATAGCTTCCCCAGTAACCCTAAAATAGTACAGTTATCTTAACAGAATGAAAAAGACAAAAACTGTGTACATAAAGTCAAAGTATGACTGCAAGAACAAAATGGCTAAAGTCCAAGAGCCTGTTCACATCTGATGAGGCTGCATAACCTTGGACTCCCCCCCATTCATCTTCTGCTCTTATTCTCTAGAGATTCATTACCTTAGGTAGCCCCTCTAGAGGCTGGAGTCCTTCTCCCAACTCCTTACTCTCACAGATATAAGTCAAATCCATGAACAAGGCTATTTTTCCCCCTCCGGATTCTAGAAGAACCCAAGGAGTCAGAGTGCTCCTTCTCTAATGGTATTAGCTTAAGTCCCTTTTACAGTATGTTTCCCCAAATATCCATTACCACTAATTGGTGTCCCAGTTCCATTTAACCAGCTAACAACAATTAGCTTTAACAAATGGATATTTATTGGGATAATATAGCCATGACAGAAATTGCAAGGCATTACTCTTAACATCTAGGGATACTCTCACCTATACCACTTTAATCCATAGGAAGAGTGGGTTCAAATTTAACTCAACTGCCGCAATGCATTTGACCCATCAAATTCATATCTGAATTCAACATAGCCAGTAGGCAGTGTCATTCCCAGGCTTAAAGTACCAGGCTTGGATATAGGGATTAAACCCTAGATCCCTGCACTGTGCTGGCATACTGGATTTAGCTGGTCACCGGGACTGGGATTTGACTGGGACTTTGGTTCCCAGTCTTCTGTCACTCAACACTCCAACTTTTCAAAGTTCTTAAGTTCATAGCAATCTCCAGTATCCCTCTGACTAAAAGCAGGAAAGAAAAGAACAGAAGCCCATTTTATTTATAGACCACACATCAGCCCCAGGTAGGAAAGACCCAGGATCCCTCAGAATATCTCTCACTTGAACACAACCAGGGAGAAGAGTGCAAATGTTCTGCCCAGTTAGCACTCTTGGTTTCAACTTAGCAGTTATTCCCCCAGAAAAGTTCCCCTTTGGGGAAGTCACATGGCAAGTGGTTCAGAAACAAAATTACTACAAATGTTCCAGTATGGGGAGCAGAATCCTTCCATTACAAGTCATGTTGGGGATAATGTTTTATAACTTTTATTATTGATATATCTTCCCAATAAATATTCACTCATTAAAGCTAATTATTAATTGATTAAACAATTGGGAAACTAATCATTGGTGATAGATATTGGGGAAAACAAACTATTGTGGCAATGAAAATAAAGGTAGATTGAGGCAGCAAAGATCCAAGCATGATCAATCTATTAGCTAGGCTAGCAGTAGCCAATAAGTGGAGGTAAATGACTCCTCAGTAATCCAAGACCTCCCGCCCAGGGAAGGAGGATAGGGTCTTTTATGGTGGTTAACAGGATAACAGAGCAAAATCTGGAGCAACATAGTTGTATCTTCTTCTGACTGATCAAAAAGTAAAAAAAAAATCCTTTGACATCAGTTTGACATTATGATTGTTTGGACCTCCCCTTCTGAAACCCCCTTAATCATAAATAAGATGTGTGATTCAGATGAGAAGACAAAGGTAACACAATCCCAAATGGTAGGCATTCCAATGAAGAAGTGAGATTAAGTGTCATCTCAACTCCTCCCTATGACAGTATCCTTGGGAGATGGGATCAGTTCTTAGGTCATGAGAATAGTCTACAAGCAATGAGATTTGATTGTTCTGAAGGTAATGGGAGTTGTAGAAACAATTTAGATTGAAGACAATGACCTTTAGGCAAGTTTCCCCAGAAATGTGGTTGGTGGGTAAAGTTAAATTGGTGGAGGTACAAGTCACAAGATTTGACCTGAGATTACCTGAGTATACTTGCAGGGATAAGAGATTTAGACTTACAGAGGGAAAGAGAATATCAAATCTAAGCTGGCTTGATTAAATCACATAACAAATAGAACTAAAAATTAATTTTAAATTTCACAATTCCCCTTCTTTGATTCTTGAGAGGCCATGCCTCTCATGAATCACCTAGCTTTATTAAAATTACAAATATAGTAAAAACAAAAAATGTATATCTGTTGTTCCATGTTGTTGTTCAGTCATATCCAACTCTTTGTAGCCCCGTTTGGGGTTTTCTTGGCAAAGATACTGAAGTGGTTGTCATTTCCTTCTCAGGATCATTTTACAGATGAGGAAACTGAGGTAAACAGGATTAAGTGACTTGCCCAGAGTCACACAGCAAGTGTTTGAGGTCAAATTTGAACTCAGCTCTGCCTGACTCCAATTCCAATACTCCATCCACTATACCACCTAGCTGATTAGAAAGCTGAAGCAATAGTTACAAAAGTTACAATAGTTACAAAAGCAAAAAAAAAAAAAATGCTGGATTAAAAGACAATTCATCCTTGTAAAGATGCTTCTTGGTCAATACCACAGATCCCTAGGAATCAGTTTTGAGAAAACCCTAGTACTACAAGTAATACAACAGTTAACACAAACCAAGAGATAATGATGAGGCCTATGTCCAAGAAAGCAAATTTAACTAGGATAGTTAGTATACTTTCTCCTCCTAGCTTGGAAAATAGCAAAGAAAATCGAGAACGGGGATCCCACCATGAACTGTCTTTAAGTGTTCCATGAGTTTCTGTCAAAATTAGTTGGGTATCATTCACAATACATTGGAGCTCATGGATATTTGTAACAATTTTCCCTGACCAATTGGGGCAGCTAGGTGGTGCAGTGGATAGAGCACCAGTGCAGGAGTCAGGAGGACCTGAGTTCAAATCTCACCTCAGACACTTGATACTCACTGGCTAGCTGTGTGACCTTGGGCAGATCACTTAACCCCAACTGCCTCATCCTGGGTCATCCCCAGTCATCTTGATTAATATCTGGTCACTGGATTCAGGTGGCTCTGGAGGAGAAGTGAGGCTGGTGACCTGCACAGCCCTCCCTCACTCAAAACAAAGTCAAGTGCAAGTCATGTCATCATTTCTCTGATGGCATGGTCTTCTTCGGCAATGAAGGACGAACACAAGTAGTTGCTAGACTCTTATTCTTTTTAACACATAATTCAAAGGTGGATAGAGGCTGAGCAAATGAGAGTAAGGAAACCCAGTACTTGAAAATCACTGCAGATGAAATGATAATTTCACTGAGACTTATAAGTTCTTAGATGTCAGAATGTTACTGATACAGGTTGTGCCCAATGAGATGGATTCAAATTGGTACTAATAAAATTTCACTGATAACAAAAACAAAAGATGCAAAGGACACATTAGGGAACCTGCCATCCCTCTCATTTGCAGGTTGTGATATGGTTTCATTTGCCTGGACAGGAACAGATACCCACAAGATGGGAATGCTCTGATGGTGCTGATGATGTGCCCAGTGCATATGGGGGCCCAATGGTTTTGACTTGGTGTAAAGTATGTCCTACCTGACCATGAAACCTAATGACAGCATTATTCATTGCCCAGTCATCATAAGAGGATGGAGCTGGAAAGGAGAAAGTTATAGATGACAATGCTAAAATTAAAATGACATAGCACAACCACAGTATATGCTAATTAAATGTGATTGGTTATCAGCCCCTGGAATAGACCTTCTAAGTCAAGGTTTGCTGGAAATTCTTGATGTATATTTTATCACCAGGATGGAAGTCATGTAGCAAAAGGACTGGCCTGTAGTAGTACAGTTGCTGCTTCATGGAGTTTTTTCAGTCTATATTACAACTTCCAGATGTAAAAGGCAGCAGACGTGTCTCCTCTAAGCAAAGATGTGTATACTAGGGTTTTGCTTTAATGGGAGGACGACCAAATAGCATTTCAGAAGGGGTGATACACAATGCCCTCCTTGGTTTGCTTTGCACAGGGAACAAAGCAATGGGAAGTACTTCTGGCCACTTATGGTGGGTTTCAGAGCATAACTTGCCAACAGGAATTTTAAGTTCTTTGTTCATACTTTCAACTTGCTGGAAACTCTGAGGCTGATATTGGCTATGAAACTTGGGAGTTATCCTAAGACACAAGTAAACTTGAGAAAGTATAGTATCAGTAAAATGGGTTGCCCTGTGAAAGTCAATGCATTCTGAAGAATCGTGCATTCTTGGCATGATTTCCTTTAGCAGGATTTTAGCAATAAATGCTGGGAAAACCCTAACCCATTGAGTTAGTTGATTAACAATAATGAGACAGACCTTATAATGGCCAGATGATAAGGATAGTGTCATAGAAGCAATAAACATGAACTTGGACAGACTTTGGGAGATGGTAGAAGATAGAAAGGCCTGGTGTGTTACAGACCATGGAGTCACAAAGAGTCAGACACAACTGAACAACAAAAATATCTAAGGATGAAGTGACTGACCTACAGAGAATTAGGGATATCAGACACAATTGTTGTGCTGCCCTCTGAGAGCTTTTGAGTAAGCTGAATTAATATAGGGAGGAGATCCTCTTTGTTAATGGTGGGAATCAATTCTTCAAAATTGTCCTGAAAAGTAGGAAATAGGGAGAAACAGTCCTCTGGAAGAACCATTGGGAAGACTGGAGATGGTGGATTTCAATTTACACAAGAGATCTCAATGTAGGAAATTAACAGGGACATCAGGTATCTATAAAAAGGAGTGTTCAACAAAGATTGGGCCAATGGTAACCATTTGAGGGGACAATCTAGCAATAGTTTGCTTTCCTCTAGGGACCCTTAATATCAAGTGAGACCCAATAGGTTTGCAAAATTGGTCTGATTTTTTATTTAGTAGCGAAAGGGAAGCTCAAGTAACTACAAAAACTTTGAAAGTAACCATTGGTTCCTGGGTGAAGGGAAAGGCAGACTGGAATGGCTGGGGTAGTACTTCAGGACTAGGGCAGATAGAATTTTCCTGATGAGTTTTGGTCCTGCCTCTTCATGTTATAGCCTTTCTGTGAGCTTCTTTTATAGCTGAAAAGCTTCATCTTTCTATACTCTGTAATCATATGGTCCTTTTTCTGATAGTAAAATCATACTGGTGGTTCATAGGAGTTTCCTGACTGGTTTAACGGAGCAGGAAATGGAGTTGTTTGAGCAACAGCTAAGAGTGCCTGTCATTTCAGCTATGATTTTACTTTATCATTCTCTACCTTTCTTTCCCTTCACAAACATGCTGAGCAATGCTTTTACTGATATTCTTCTCATGCCAACCCAGGCAATTCTTTTGGAAATAATCCTGTACTTCAGGAAGGAATTGGCTAACAAAGGCTGAATTAAGGTACTGGCATCCTTTGGATTAATTGGACCCAACCTTGCATGCACCTCTTAGAACCTTAGAACCTTCACTCTCTTCTTGAAAGATCTCTTAAAATTCACTCCAATTATCAGGGCAGATGGAACAAGCCTCCATTCCCACAAGTATCATGTTTCTATCCTGCTGTAGCAGAGTATAATGAGCAGGGTTATTAGGGTCTCAGTTTGGGCAAAGTTGGAAGACCCCCTTGTCCAGCAGGTGCCACACATGCTGGAACTAATCAATTTGTGGCTTCTATGATGGCAGTTCTTTCTACTGGAAAGAGTAAGTTTTCCATTAGATATGTCACATCTCTCCAGGTAGAATTATAACCCCTCAATATGACCTGAAATTGGATTTTAACAGCCACAGGATCCTCTTCAAATTTAGGGGTGTCCCTTCTTCATATG
This sequence comes from Notamacropus eugenii, assembly GCF_028372415.1. Lineage (NCBI taxonomy): Eukaryota > Metazoa > Chordata > Mammalia > Diprotodontia > Macropodidae > Notamacropus > Notamacropus eugenii. The sequence goes on from NC_092873.1 coordinate 405,796,086, forward strand.
AAAAGGTCAGAGCGACACGAAGACTGATACTGCCTAACAGAGATTACATTTCCAATAGTCGCATCACAAATTAGTCTTTTCTGGAGTGAGGAAATGCCAATAAGCTATCCCTCTGGTGATAGCAGGAGGAGAAGTCAGAGGAACAAAAGGAGGAGTCACAAGAGAGGCAAAAGAAAGAGCAGGGTAGAGAGAAGAGGTCCCTTTCAGTATCTGGGAGCAAGATTCTTTGGCAGAGTCTCCCAATTGAACCAAAAGTTCATTTGATTTGGGTGAGTTTCTTCAATAGACATTCTTTAATTTCAACAGACATTCTTAAATTCTTAATATAATCACCAAAAGTACCAAATCGGGACCAGAATAAGTTACCAGCCAAATTTCTTGCAGTTTTAGACCAGATTACACATAATTTAATTGCACATTTCCTTGTCCTAACCAGCTATATCAGGATCTTTTCCTGCTCCCAGGGTTTGAGACAAACTCTGACATCAATGTGATATGACAGTTGTTCGGATCTCTTGCTCTGCAGTGCCCTTAACCACAAACAAGATTCTTTGAAAGACTTTTCGCCCTACTCATAAGATATACAGTGTGTGTATTCACATATATGTATATAATATTTTATATATGTATACTATAATATTATATGCATATACTATATTATATATTATTATAATATTTAATAATAATTGAACTGTCTTAGGAAGATTCTGAGGATCACCTGGCAGGATAAGGTACCAGACACTGAAGTCATTGCTTGAACTAAACTGCCAAGTGTTCAAACTATGCTTCAGAGAACGCAACTCCAATAGGCTGGCCACGTTGTTCAAATGCAAAATGTACACTTGCCAAAAAGATTATTTTATGGAGAACTCACATGGGGCAGGCAATCACATGGTGGCCAGAAGAAACAATACAAGGACACTCTCAAGATCTCAAGAACTTCGGATTTGACTGTGCAACACGAGAGACCTGGCACAGGACCGCTCAGCATGGGGTGGCCACATTAGAAAGGGTGCTGGGCTCTTTGAGCAGAGCAGAATTAAGAAAGCATAAAGTAAATGCAGGATGCACAAGTTTAGAGTATCCATCCCAAAAATTCATGCAGACTATCTGTACCCAATCTGTGGTAGAGCATTCTGATCTTGTATTGTTCTGATCAGTCACAGCTGGACACACTGAAATTTCACTTTATCATGGTGATGTCATTTTGTCCTCTTCGAAGATGAAGGACAACAACCGTGTATACAATAGTCATGTGTATATATGCATTTATACACATACACATATGTATATGTGTATATGTCTATGTATATGTGTACATATATACATATGTATACACATATATACATATTTATATATATATACATACACATACAATATTTTAGAACTAGAAAGACCTTAGAGGTCATCTGGGACTTTCTCAAGGACAAACAGTAAGTGGCAGAACAGAGATTTTCACTCAGGTTCTGAGAGTCCCATTTGAATATTCTTTCCACTGGGCCTGATTATGTGTAATTATAGCTACCAAAAATTATTTCACAGTGCTAGAAAAAATAATGACAATTCATGTGGAAGAACAAAAGGTTAAGAATATCAAAGGAATCACTTACAAAAATGTGAAGATAAGTGACCTAGCTGTACCAGATCTCAAACTGTATTATAAAGAGGTAATCATCAAAACAATCTGGTACTGGCTAAAACAAGAGTGGTAGATCAGTGGAATAGATTAGGTACACAATGTACATTAGTAAATGACCATAGCAATTTAGTATTTGATAAACCCAAAGACCCAACCTTTTGGGACAAGAACTCAACAATTTGACAAAAATTGCTGGGAAAAATGAGAAAGCAGTTTGATAGAAACTCGGCATAAGCAATCATCTCACACCATATACCAAGATAAGGTCAAAATAGTTACATGATTTAGACATAAAGAATTATATCATATGCAGATTAGAGGAGCATGGAATAGTGCATCAGTCAATAGATAAGAAAAGAACTTATGACCAAACAAAAGGTAGAAAGCATTATAGGATGCAAAATGTATAACTTTGATCATGTTAAATTTAAAAATTTGCATAAACAAAACCAATGTATTCAAGATTAAAAGGAAAGTAGAAATTGGGGAGGGGGGAATTCCATCAAAAGTATCTCTGATAAAGGCCTCATTTCTCAAATATATAAAGAACTGAGTTAAATTTATAAAAATTAGAACGATTCCCCACTTGATGAATAGACAATGGATATGAATGAGCAGTTTTCAAATGAAAGAATCAAAGCTATATGTAATCATAAAAAAATGCTCAAAATCACTATTGATAAATGAAAATTAAAACAACTCTGAAATATTACCTCACACATATTAGATTAGCTAACATGACAGAAAAGGAAAAGGATAGATGTTGGAGGGATGTGAGAAAATTGGGACATTGACGCACTGTTGGTGGAATTATGACCTGATCCAACCATTCTGGAGAACAATCTGGAACTATGTTCAAAAGGTTATAAATCTGTGCATATCTTTTGACCAAGTCATGCAACTAGTAGGTCTGTATCCCAAAGAGATCCAAAAAGAAAAAAGAGGAAAGGATCTATTTGTGCAAAAATATTTATGGCAGCTCTTTTTGTGATGGCAAAGAATTGGAAACTGACAGGATGTTGGGATTGGAAGCTCAATTCCGTGTGGACGGTCTCGGGCGGGTAAAAGTGGGACTTCTAAATCTTAGAGTCTTACGAGGCCCTCCATGAACAGCGGGGATTCGAGAAGGTTAGACTGAGCTAGCTCGGCTAGCTCGGGTATTTCCGCCTCTCCCCGGGAGATACGTGATGGGTGGAGTCTCCCTGCCCTTGAGGTCATCCCGGATTGGAGCACACCTAGTTACCTAACAGCACGGTATTTAGATGCAAACTGTGCGGCTTAAGGTTAAGTAGGATTGAGGAAGCCTAAAAGCTCTCTTAGCACGTGTGGAGCCAAAGAGGATAGTAGGGCTCCGCTTCTTTTCTTTCCTCTCTCCCCTCCCCCTCTCTCCCCGCTTGTACTTCTACTTCCAATCCCTTAAGCTTAGCCTCCTTAGGAAATCTCCCCCTCTTCCTCCTAAGGAAGACCTCCCTGCACTTGTAACCGATTCCCTGAAATAAAGCTCAACCCCTGTTCGACTCTGGAACGTCCTTTCTCTCATATGTGCATCCGGCGTGGCCAGCCGAAGACCTCGGAGGTGAGGTAGGAAAGACTCGGGTAGCCCAATACAGGCCTCTAGGCTTGGCAACAGGACACCCATCAATTAGGGAATGGCTGAATAAGTTGTGAAATATGATTGTAATGGAAATTATAAGCAAATGTTTTCAGAAAATCCTGGAAAGACTTAACAATATATAGAGTGAAATAAGCAGAACCAGAAGAACACTGTACACAGTAACAGCAATATTGTACAATGATCAACTGGGAATGACTTAGCTATTTTCCATAATACAACAATCTAAAACAATTCTAAAGGACTCATGATGAAAAATGCTATCCACCTTCTAAAAAAGAACTGATAGAATCTGTTAATTATGTTATTATATTATTTGTATATGTTATATACAATATAATATATGTCATTATTTTTCACTTAATTTTTATGGATTTTTGTTCTGTTTTCTTTTATAATATGACTAATATGGAAATACATTTTGCATAATTGTACATGTATAACCTATAGCAAATTGTTTGGCATCTCAGGGAAGGGGCACAGAAGGGAGGAAGAGAGGAAGAAAATTTAGAACTCAAAAAAATTTTAATGAATGTTTTTACATGTAATTGGGGGAAAAAGCAAATTACTATTTTTAAGTACATTTGAGAATGATTGAGTCATAGCTAGTCTCAAACCTCAGCCATACATTTGGATATGGTTTTTAAAGGATAGAGCACAGAGCATGGTGGCCCATGCCTGTAATCCTAGCTACCAGGGAGGCTAAGGCTTCCTTATCTCTTGAGCTCCAGAATTCTGAATTGCAGTGTGCTAAGCCAATCTGATGAGACCTTGTGGTAGTGAGGGAGGGGAAGGGAAGGAAGAGTTACCATCTAATTGTCTAACAAGGAATAAAACAGCCCAGGTTAGAAATGAAACAAAAGTCTCTACCTATGGCAGATACCAAGAACCATAGCAGCACTTCCAGGCTATGTGAGATGGAGAGATCCAGCCTTAGATACATGGATGGATGGACAACAGTTGCATGGATGGATGAAGAGGAGAGTGCACAGAGAGCACCAGAGCTAAGAGACACAGGGGAGGAAGAGTTAACACAGAGGTTCAGACTCAGTTTCCTGGAAACTGTATATTTTCAAATCCCTTCTAGACAATCATATGGCTCAGAAGATGGGAAAATCATGTGGTTCCCAAAGATGACAGCAACTGGAGAGAGCAGCAAAATGATAGAAGAGTTCTGGACAGTGCCAAGTTCCTATGTAAAGCTTGCTAGAGAGAAAAGGAGTTTCTGGATAATACTGAGTTCCTGAACCAAGATAGAACTGAAGGAGGAGAAACAGAAAAGTATGAAAAGAAAGAAAAAATTTTTTAAAGTAAAGAAGATAAAGATGAAGAGACCAAGGAGAAGAATACGAAGGTCCCCAAGGAGAATGAGAAAATGGAAGAGCAGAAGGGAAAGGAGAAGAAACTGAGCTGAAGAAAGAGGAGAATGGCTTGAACAGGAAAAAGAAGAGTAATGTAGCTGGTAATGCAATGTAAGGGTCAGTTGAGTGAAGGGACAAGAAACTGGCTATGATTCTCAACGTGCGGTGAGGAGAATATCATCTAATGGGAAGGTAATTATGCCCCACACACAAGTAGTTTGCCACAGCAGTTTTATAGGGGATGTATTAGCAAGAACAAAGACTGAGGATTTCATTTTCAGGAAATCTAAAGAAGCAATGTGAATTTGAAGTGACTGGATTAAAGTGTGTAAGGAAAGCTAGAAACCATCTGCTCAGCAACCCAAATTTGCGGAGAACATTTCAAAGAAAAATGGGATCCCATAGACTAGACTACAATGAAAGTCAGTCAAAAAGGGATGGGAAGCTGTCAAGAATGAAATTCTGAAGACAGGACAGAAACAATCCCAAAGAAGAAATGCTAAAACTGGCCAGTATATAAAGTTTGTCCAAGTGCTGTGCTCACCTATAGCATATAGGGAGCCAGGCTCCCACATGTAAAGAATATAAGAAGAAAGGGAAGTATCAAGGGATATTGCCTTCAGTAGTGGTTTCCTCATCTGTCAAATGGAGATAATAATAGCACCTGCATCACAGGATTGTAAAGATAAAATGAGCTCTAGAACCTTTAAAATGCTATATAAATGCTAGTGGCTGCTGCTACTATTATTGTTGCTGTTAATAAGAAGCAATCCACATGTAAACCCCAGTAAAGAACCCAAAGCAGACCCATAGGTAAGGTATACAGGGTAACAGAGGTCCCTTCTCAGGTCTTGGTTCACCTTTGCATCAAGAACCATCACTAATGGGTCTAGAGTAGGGATGTCAAACTTACTGCTGCCTGACTGCAGCCCACAACACTCCCCAGCACAGCTCCAACCAGATTAAAATGCAATTGGATATTTCATAAAATGAACACAAATACAACAAAACATTAACATGATGTTAATGTGTTTTTGTTAGTTAAAGTCATTATGTACCTACAGAGATCCTTTTGTATGATTTAGTGGCTCTTGTTTCTATCTGAGTTTGATAGCACTGGTCAAGAGGTTAGTTTATATTATTGCTGTTTCCGTGATGATAAACTTTGCTTCTTATGGTTACTTTCTCTAGCTTACAAGTACCATCTCAATGCATCCCCATTGCATTTGTGACTTCCAAAGGGATTCACTGTCTACTGTCTTCTCCCCACTATGTCACAGGTTGAAGTGGGGATGTTTCTCTTCCTCTTCCCAAATCCAAACCCTCCCCCACAAATTGATGCCTGCACTGCTCATAGGATTGGTAGACACCATATTTTCTTTTAAATAAAAGGAAATCAAATGATAGCAATGAATGGACAACGAGTAAGGATGGGAGGGGGGGGCAGTTGGGCAATTCATTTGGATAGAAAACAGCCAGCATCTGCACTGCTAACAATAGTAAAGAAAGTAGATTTTCTTACTTTTAACTCCTTCCCCTTTTGGGAAGGAGGGAAAAGACAAAACTCAGAGTTGGGGAGGAAGAAAGATGAGGGAAAAAGAAGAAGAAAATGAAAATAAGGAAAGAGGGGAAGATGAAGAAGAAAGGAGGAGAAGGAAGAAGAAGAAGCAAGAAGAAGAAGAAATCATACCAGAGGGTGCTCCACTACTATCACTCTCAGTTCTCCGCAGACATTCAGGCCAGGAGCAGCAGCAGCTACATCTGTCAGAAGGAAGAGCACACACACAGACAACGAATACTCTACTCAAATCTGGCTTTCCCTGAGGCCTCAAGATAGAGACCAACTCACCAATTCTTTCAGCCTGACTCTTCTCTCCTATGAATCCCAAAAAATTCAGTCCAAGAAGTCCAAGTTAAAAAGAAACTCACCAACTGATGAATACTAAGATAGCATTTGCTTTAAGTCTCTCATGTTCACAGCAATGAAGGCACTACAAGAGGGAAAAGAGAAGTTGTCAAAAGGAGGCACAAACTCACTGAAAAGAAGAACTCCTTAAAAAATAAAATGACTCAAATGGAAAGAGAGTTACAAAATCTAATAGAAGAAAATTCGTTAAAAATTAGAACTGGGCAAATGGAAGCTATTGACCCTATGAGATATCAAGAATCAGTCAAATAGAAACAAAAAAAAATGAAAAAACAGAAGAAAATGTAAAATACCTCATTGGTAAAACAACTGACCTGAAAAATAGATCCAGAACAGACAATTTAAAAATTATTGCTCTACCTGAAAACCATGATTTAAAAAAAGAGCCTGGACAGCATCTTTCAGGAAATCATCAAGGAAAACTGCCCTGAGGTTCTAGAATCAGAAAGCAAAAGGATCATCAAAAGAATCTACCCATCACCTCCTGAAAGAGATCCCAAACTGAAAATGCCAAGGAATATTATAGTCAAATTCCAAAATTACCAGATCAAAGAGAAAATGTTGCAGGGAGCCAGAAAGAAACAATTTAAATATTATGGAACCACAGTCAGGATTATACAGGACCTTGCAGCTTCTACATTAAAAGATGGAAGGTGGTAGAATATGATATTCCATATGGCAAAGGAGCTTGGATTATAACCAAGGATCAACCACCCAGTGAAACTGAGCACAATCTTTCAGGAGAGGAGATTCAACAAAATAGGGGACTTTCAAATTTCCGGATGAAAAGACCAAAGCTTAACAGAAAATTTGATCTTCAAATACAAGACTCAAGAGAGGCATAAAGAGGCAAACAGGAAAGAAAAAAACAAAAATATGTTATTAACAAAAGCAAACTATTTACATTCCTACAAGGGAAGATGACACTTGTATTTCTTGAGAATTGTATTGTTATTATGCCTCTTAAAAGAGGTATATATAGACAGAGGGTAGGGATATAAGTTGACTTTGATGTGATGATAAAAAAAGATCTAATTAAGTAGTGAAAAGGAGGAAAGCAGACAAGGGTAAATTACACCACATGAAAAGGCACAAAAGTCTATTACAGCAGAAGGAAAGATGGGAGGAGACGAGCATTGTTTGAACCTTATCCTCATTGAATTTGGCTCAAAGAGGGAATAACATAATCAGGTACAGAAATCTAACTTACCCTAAAAAGTACAAGAAGGGAATTCCAATTTTTCAGGAAGGTGAGGTTAGCATCAGAATTGCAGTAACCCAAAGACAATCATGATAATGATGACAACCCATGATGGAGGATAGCCAAATCAGTACAGTAATGACACATGACTGATAGATGAGTCATTTGCTTATTCCCATAGGAAAATGAAGTGAGAGATCACAGTGTTTGGAAAATACCTAGTTCTCATCTGAGCATTCACCCAGAAAAAATGAAGTAGAGAGATCTTCCTTTTATGGCCCCCCAAGTTTCTCAACCCAGGCCTTGCTTTTGACTACGGAATTAGAGCAGCCTACTATTCAGAGAGATTAGTGTGGCTGCCACTGAACACCCTTTAGATCACGGGTGTGGGGAAGCTGCAGCCTCAAGGCCACATATGGCCCTCTAAGTCCTCAAGTGTGGCCCTCTTGACTGAATCCAAACTTCAAAGAACAGATGGGAATTCTTACATGGATCCCATTGGTAAAATAAGAACTTGAGAAACTGTGAATTAGGAAAGGACTTCCTGCTGATGTGGTATGGCAGTTAGCCCAGTATTACAAAGAACTCTTCATCATGAATGCATTGCACTGGTGAAGCAGTGCAGACCCCCAATGGGAAGCTACTGCTTAAAAGTTTACGTATGTAATAGTTTACATAGATTACAGTAAAAGCCCAGACACAGCCACTCTTTGAGAACTTGAGGAAGAAACTGGTTACAAAGGTGACATTGCTGAATGTTCTCTAGCTGTATGCATGGACCCAGGTTTGTCAAACTACACCACACATATAGTGACTGCGATGATCAATGGAGATGATGCTGAAAAGATGAGACCTAAACCAAAGCTTGGAGATGGAGAATTTTGTGGAGGTAGTTTCTTTACCAAAGAATGATCTACTGAAGAAAACTGATTACCTGGTAGCTGATGAACATGGCAGGGTGAGTGCCAGATTCTTTTTTTATGCTTTGGCACTGAAATACATCAATCCAAAACCCCTCAAAGTGCCATTCCTGAAATTTTGAAACTGATCAAGACTCACCTCTATGTTTTTATAAACAAGGTCAATCTTTCACAGTTTGGATTTTGTATTCATATAGTTAATGTAGGTTTTGAATTAGCTTTTTCATAAAATAAAGGCAATACAGAATGCACACAGAGTTGATAAAACTGTATTATTAATTAAGTGTAACCTAATGTTTTGAACTCTATGTTGGGCTAACTTTGAGTTATTCAATAAAGAGTGCACACATACAGAAATCTAAGAGTCATTTATAGTCAACTAGTATTGAATAAAACCTCTCCATTGTCATGTCCAAAATAACTTTAATAAATATTTATTAACTAACTGTAAGGTTTGCAAAACACTTTTATCATATTGATCCTCACAACAATCCTATGAAACAGGTACTATTAATATCCCCACTTTGCAGATAAGGAAATTGAACCTTAGAAAGTTTAAGTAATTTTCCAGGGCCACACAACTAATAAATAGACTAAGATCATAAATCTAGCAATAGAACGTACCTCCAGGGCAAAATATACCAAACGTTTCATTTTACAGATGAGGAAAATAAAGTCCAAAGAGGTTAAGAGATTTATGCAAGCTTACACAGGAAGTAAGTGCCAGAGGCAAAATTTGAACCCTGATTCTCTGAGTTCAGAGGCAGCTTTAGGTTCTTTCTAGAAAGTACTTTGTAAATCTTAAAATGCAATATATAAAAACTTACATTTAAAAGATAAAGGGAATTTATATTTACTGTCTTTGAAAATAATTTCCATCCACTCTTGAGAACACTTGTAACAGCTATAGGCTTAGGAAAATCAGGCTAGAGAATCCCTGAGGTTCTCCTGACTGACCTCTGGTAGCTGTTTCAGGCAAATGACAATGTATGTGTGTTTAAGGGTACAAGGATTGAATTGCAAGGCAGTAATGTCTGCCTGGATAATATTTTTTACTGTGGGAGGTGGAGATGTGAATCTGCAGGCAAGTGAGACTGTATTTGCTCTATGGGGATTTTCTACAGGAAATCTTTGAAAATCTGAGCTATTAAAGGAAATTTTACTAATAGCTGAACTAGTAGCTGTTCTGGGAACATTGGGGGATACCAGTGTATCCGTATATAACTTCGTAATTTCCATATCTAAGGATCATTAGTAATGATACAGTGGTGTAGTGACCTACAAATTAGTGTTAGATTAGTCTATAGAAGAACATAACACAAGGTAGAATTCTTTTTTGGACATGTTCTGACTGTAACTGTGCTTCCTTTTAGAGTTAGCTCCCTACTCTGTCAGACACAGACACAGACACAAACTCAAAAACAAAAACAAACACAGAGGGAGAAAGTGTGTTGTAGCAACTGAATCAGCTCAGTACAGAAAAGAACAAATACCCAGTGTGTACTTTGATAAGTTATTTAATCTCTTAAGTAACTCAGTTTTTCCATCTGTAATATAAGCAGGTCAGACAGATAAAATGTTGGATCTGCAATCCAAAGACCCAGCTCTACCTCATACAACTGTGGCCTTGGGCTAGTCATTTTCAAAGTCATCTGAAAGCATTAGAGACTACCAAAGCATAAAATAGATTTATTTAAAAGTATGTTTAAAAAAAAAAAACAGGAAAGGAACAGTATCCTAGGTCTATATGCAAGGATGCTTTTGACACTAAATGTTTTAGAACATAAAATACAGGTATTATAGTTCAGGTACATAAACATAGAAAACATAAGATGTTGATATTCTTGGCATTTTTCTACTATTGCTTAATTCATTCCTCCTTTAAACCTATCAAAATATACAGTTGGGTCATGAAGAATTGGACCAGTTCTCAGAGCAATCTGATTGTTTTCTCTTGTTTAAATAAGTAAAATCTGTTTGGTTTATGTGATGTTTACTTGGTCTGGTTTGTTGGTGGGTTTGTTTTTTTCTCTTTTTTTGGTCATTTATTTTCAGGAATTTGACTATGATCAACTGATCAACGTATGAACATCTATTCATTGAGAAATACTTCTCCCCACATGCTTTGGCTATTGTGGAAATAACCTGGTTCTTGGCTGGGTAGGACTTTTTACAATAGTTAAAGTAGTCCATCACCTGGCATGATACTTATTGTCTTTTTATTCCTTTCCAGATATCAGAAATCTATATATATCAACCCTCAATTGGTGTTATTAATGCTCAAGACAGTAACACATATTTTAAAACACATTAGGTATAGTAGATTTTATATCTATTTCTATCTGGAGCGAGTAGAAAATGTACCACTGTTTCAGGGTTTTCTCTTGATAGAAGGCAAATTTCTATCTTGATAGAAGGGTCATTACATGTTTGTCTTTGAATCCTCAATACCTAGTACAGAGCTTACCTAACATTGCCATACATGCTAAGAAAATGCTTATCTGGTGATGATGAAAATCTTGAACGATAACCTTGAATATCTGGACCATGAGGACTGATCAATCAATCAGTTCTCTTGGTCCAGATATTCAAGGTTATCATTGAAGACTTCCATCACCATGAATCAATGGGTTTGATTGTTTGAGATATCAGTATCTGTTTTCCTATATCTTTTCTAGAAATAGTTATAGTCTATAATACAGGACTCCAAGGTGGGGCCCCCATTTCCACTATGCCTTCTTTTTATCCAGTAGCTGAATTTGCCTGCAGTTATCTGAGCAAGAGAGATTTGTTCAAAGTTACAAAAGTTAATTTCATCATTGGTATTTGCTCTGAAGAAAGTCTTAAATTCGTGGTCACACTTTCTACTGTTAGAAATCCTATTTCCTCTGTGTCACAGATCTCCTTGACTTCCTCCATGGGGATAACCCTTTCTTAGATGTGTATTGCTTACAGGTATTCACGTCAACTATTCACATATATAACAGCTTATATGGTCCTTCAAAAAGTCTCTTTGTTTTATGAATCTAGCCTTTATTACAATGGGATATCTTATACTTATCCCCTTCCTCCTGCCTATTACCACTTCCTTTTACTAGAATTTTCTATACTAGAATCTTCTGTGCCCAGAAACTGCCATGCTGAAGACTTTTACAGCGAAGGTCTCCTAGTCTATCTCTGTTACTTTCCAATCTGTGACATCTATGATGGAAAATAATCAGATGTAAAGGAAGTAGATCCCATTCCATCCCAAAAAAACCCTGGATCTGGCCTGTTTCTTAGGAGACCATCTATATGGATTGTCCTAGTATGCAAAACTATAGTATATCACTCTCTGCCCTAGTCTCAGAGAGTTCTCCAATGGCCCCAGTGTTGGGGGTGTCAAGTTCCACCATGGAGAAGTTGCTATGCTGCCTTGGTGGATAAAAGGGTGTGGGATCCAAAATTGTTCAACCTATAAGAAAAGAACGTGAGGTAGAGCTCTGAACCAATTACATTTTATTAAAGGGTCCATAGCCTCCTCTAATGAAGTAGACCTCAGATCTTCCTCATGATCTGAGATGCTCTCTTCCTCCAGGGCCTTGATTTTATCCTGCCTGATAATCAAATGATAGAGAAGAAGCATAGTAAAATATAGTCTTATTGGTTGACAGATCCTCAAGGAGGGCCCACACAAAATATAGAATTACATTGGTTGAGAAACAAGTTAATGAACAGACGTATCTTGACCTATCAGAAGGTACTGTTGAGTCAGTGAAAAGATACATCGACTGAGCTGATAAACAGATGCCAAAACATCTACATGGGCTGATGGGCCAGCACATGGCAGACCAGGTTGGTAAACAGGGCCACCTGTGCGCCAAATTCTCATAGTGCTCTACCCATGTTGGGCAATAAAAGGATGATAAAGGATGGAAAAGCAACAAAAATAGCTAGGGGTCTTTCTATGTCACTGAGTCACCTCTGCCATGCTGGCCTTGGTCACCATAACAAGGCAAAAACAAGAAAGGAGACCCTCTAGTTAGCTTTCTATGATTAAGCAAGCGAACTTATAATCTGCAGTTCATAACTCTGGAGCCTAATATATAGAACTTAAAATAACTACCCCTAAAGAATCATATAAAACTGGTAAATACTGATTGGAATGAAATAGGTATCCAATTAGTCATTTATCACAACAGAAACTTAGCTTTTTATCACACTCATTAGAATGAACAACTGGAAAGACAAGCGAGGAAGAGCAAGACAAAAGAATATCTCTGTAGGACACCCTTTATCCCAAGCTACTGCTCATAGATCATTGCACTTCAGGTAGTAACTGTTCAGGTTGTATCCTTTCCTTATTGCCCGTTCCTCTCCGTTCTGTGTTGTACTTATTTAAGACTTGAGGTCTTTCTTGTTTGAGAAAGAAGTTGCCAAATAAAGATCTTTGGCTTCTAGTATAATTTGGTCAGCTTGACTTTTGCAGAAGACTTCGAAATCCTAAAAACTACTGTAAAGAACATGACAGTTCCCAGGTTTAGCAAAAGCCAGTCAGTATGTGAGAAGCTACTTGGAAAGATCTAATTCCATCATCACATTTCCCATCCAGCTAGGGTGATTTCTAGTTTACAAATAGAGCAACCAAGACAACAGTGTCTAAAATGTCTAAGGACCAAATCAGATGGCCCTTTTCTTCCCTTCTGCTTATGAACTTTTAAAGCTCCATATCCACAGGAGAGATTGTTGAAAGGATTTACAATGATAAAACAGCTCTTCACAAATGTCACATCATAACCATCGGACCCCAGAAACATTTTCAGGTCTCAACAGCTCTTTAAACATGACCAAGGTGACAAGTGTTTTTAACTTCTCAGGACAGAGGCTTTGCAGATGGTCTCTTGACAGCTTTAGCAAAATCAATCATTTCCTCTTGGTCTTCTAATATCTTCCCAAATACAAGATCATCTTGATAAACCATTTACCCAACTCTTCTCAAGTGAACTCTAGTTGACTCAGGGGAGAGAGCAGGGAGTTGGAGGTTGGGAGGGAAAGGGTCCTTGAACTTGCTTGCAGGAAATTGGGCAATGGGGAGGAGATATGCTTAGGCCACTAAGGAAATTTGCTTCTCCAGTGGATACCTGTTGAAAACTAAAAATAAATCAATTATATATTTTTTTCAAAGTTCCCTACATACCAAGCCTCTTTTCCTCTAACATCAGCATTA